>NC_069500.1:413796704-414004204 GCF_027579735.1 Bombina bombina
GATGTTAAATAAAAGTGACACCATAGACAGCCTGTTACATCGCACTGCCGGTAGCACCGGAGAGGATGGCAGATTCTGTCACTAGTGGTTCTTCAGTTCACCTTTCACATGCACTAATTATTCTTGCCATCTATTTCGTGGTCAGTAAACATAGGCTTTGAAATTAATTTACAGAACAATAAAATAACATACAACCTCCTGTTCTTACTTTCAAATCCTCAAATGTTATTGTATGCATAGTATTATTTTATATCCTAGACAGGAAATAATCAAGAGAAGAATCACAATTTTCTATCATGCATCTAATGAACATGTTTTCAGTATTTTGATATATTGCAGAGAGGAAATAAGTGCAACAAATTTTGGTTATATTACAGAAAAAAACAAATGGGCTTCTTTGTATTGCTCGATTCATCTTTTTAAAAATGGGGATTGGGATTATCCAAACAGTAGTACATGGAACATTTCAGTACAGGACATAATTTGCTAAATTAAATTAAATTATGTGAAAATATAAGGGAGAGTAGAGCTAGGGACTTACAGCCTAGGGGCCGAATTATCAAGCTCTCGAATGGAGCTTGATGCCCCTGTTTCCACGCGAGCTTCAGGCTTGCAGGAAACAGAAGTTATGAAGCAGCGGTCTAAAGACCTGTGCTCCATAACTTGTCCGCCTGCTCTAAGGCAGCGGACAGAAATCAACCTGATTGAATACGATCGAGTTGATTGACACCCCCTGCTAGCAGCCAATTGGCCCAAATTTGTAGGGGGCGGCATTGCACAAGTAGTTCAACAGAACTGCTTGTGCCGATAAATGCCAACAGCGTATGCTGTCGGCATTTATCGATGTGCGGCGGACATGATACGCTACATTGTATCATGTCCGCTCACACTATGATAAATTGGCCCCTAAGAATGGAGAAAAACTGTGAGTTTCAGAGAAATGGGCTCTGAGCGGAAAAGACAAACTGGGAAGGTCTGGGAAATTATTCTAGTAAGCAAGGGAACAATGAGAACATTACGGAAAGAGCCCTGGAAAAAGATAGTGTAACTGTTGACAGGTCAGCCTGGACCTAAAGAGACAAGAAGGCAAAGGGAAGAACCATCCTTAAGTGTACATGAGCTAGAACACAGAAAGAAATATATGCTGGAATTTAAATGAATAGATAATGGGTCAGATTATGAGTGGAGCACGAGTGCGCTTCTAAAGGATCCAATGGGAGCCTCGTTTTCATGCCTGCAGCCACAGCAAACCACATAGCGCAGTGGGCAAATTGTGTAGCATTGAGCAGCAATAAATAAATATATATATAAGATTATATACATATATATTTGTGTGTTTATATGTGGATGTGTATATACACATATTAACACATAAATATATATGTTTATAAGCATATACATATATATTTATTTATCGCGCTCACATTAACCAGCTACCTTTATGGGTGCTCATTAAGATAGTGCTCCAATTGTAATCAGGCCCAAAAAGTTTAGTGCATATTAGTCACACGTTATATACAGATAACAGTAATCTTGATTGAAAGAGTAGATTCTAGTGCAATTAGAATAGAGCAAAAAAAGTTGAAAAAAACCTAATACCCCACTAGCGCAAACACGATCGCATGTTCTCATATGCACTAACCTTTATTTTGCGCTCCATTTGTTATCTAGCCCAGCATTTTTTTCTTTCTTTTTTCTTTAGCATGATGGGTGGGCTAATTATGTGGACTATAATTTATTTGTTTTAGTCTACATATATATTTGTTTAAGTAATCTTTTATTGAGAGAAGTACAGTTATTAAGACTGTAACAACAAACACAAGAGTATAAAGAAATAACATGTCATCTTACATGATCATTAATAAGAATCATAAATTACATACATCATAATCAAATTAACAAGACACATTTGTCAAGAGTACACCAGATATGTTTGTATACGTTGAAAAATATATAGTAGTCCTAGCAAGACTGTGATTGTACTTCATTTTAGTAACAAAAATAAATAAAAATACAACAAATGAAAAAAACAAACAAAAAAAAACATGGATCCCTCTAGCTCTTGACAGATTCCAAGATCACTAGTTTTGAGCCTCCAGGCGCACTTAAAAGGTTGCCAGGCCCTTTTTAAATTTTATTCTGTATTTTAATTATATGCTATCTGGCCTTTTAGTATGACTCTCTATAACAAGATATCCAGGATGCTGGAAATGTATCTAGTAATACCAGATCTGTAAGGCTATTAGAACTCAGAAATGGACGTAAAATGCACTTTTGAGTACACAATGGGTATTATTTAATTATGGGAAGTCATCCTACTAAAAAGTTTTTCATTTTTTTCTCTGTTGCTAGTTGTGTGTGAAAAGATACATTATTTCAGATTGCACTTCTTTGTTAAAAAGTTAAAAGCTAAGGGCCACACTAGCCTTCCAATCCTTAAATATAAGATGTCTAACTAACAAAATTATCGTGTTCAAAATGTTTGTCCGTAAATTAAGAATTAGAGTTCTGGGTATTAAGAAAGAAAATATTCTATGGGGAAAAACAGTTACACTATAGTGATGATAAAGCCAGAAAGCGATTTTCTTGTTTTAGTCTATACTATTGCTAAACAAAAAATAAAAATATATAAAATGTATTTCTTTCATAATGGCGAGAGTCCATGATATGATTACCCACCAGTCCTCTAAAAGAGGCAAAAACACAACATAGCTTTAAATCCCTCCCACTTAACCTGAATCCTCAGTCATACATATGAGCAAGTACATGGCAGGAAACCGAAAAGCAGGCAAGACAAAGAGGGGCTAATGAAGGGCAAAACAAGTACTGGCATAAACTATTCAAAAGAAAGGACAGGGCTTGTGGGTGTCACCATCATGAAGTAAATTAATTTATCAGGTAAGAATACATTTAGTTTTCTTTCATCAGATGGTGAGAGTCCTCAATACATCACATGTGGAAATCTATACCCAAGTAGTGAAGTCCACAAAACCACCACATAATTGGGGGGCACACATAATTACGTTACTGATCAGGCACTACAGCCCACCAAATTTTCTGCCAGAAGCAGCCTCAGAAGAGGCATACAAATCATAGTGATAACATTTGAAAAAGTATGCAGAGAGGACCAAGCAGCTGCCTTACATATTTGCTCCACAGAAGCCTCATTACAGAAAGATCAAAAAGTGGCAACTGCTCTAGAGGAATAAACAGTAATGCACTCAGGGGTGTCTTCCATGCAGCCAGACATACCTTACAAATTAAGTCCTTAAGACAAGCAGCAAAGTTAACTGTAATATTTTGTTTGGCCAGAGAAATTAACAAAAAGAAAAGAAGTCTGAAATCCCCATATAATTTTAAGGCTCTCACAACATCAAGTTGTGAAGAAGATGCTCCTTAGAATTCTTAGGAACTGGACATAAAGAAGGAAACACAATTTTCTGATTAATAGTATTTGGAGAAACCACATTTGGAAGAAAAGAATAGCTAGTGCGAAGAACAGGGCTTTGCAAGATAAAGCCAAAAGCTCAGAAATTCTTCTAGCAGAAAAAATGGCCAGTTGAAAAAGAACCTTCCAGGATAAAAGTTGAAGGTCTAGATCAGCGGTTCCCAACCTTTTTTCTCTATCGTACCCTTTATTAGGCTTTTCATTTATGAGTACCCCCTCTTCATTACCCCCACCCAGTTCTTTATTTTTTTATTTTCTTAGGTTAGCGAAATAATAAAACTACTCAAATGAACCTAATGACATTTAAAGGCTTTTATTTTTGATTTTACATTTTATAATTTATTAACATTTTTATAATAGCAGCCTAACTTAAGATCAAAACAAATTAAAACAGCATTAAAATAATTTTTCCCCATACAATGCTTCAACCGCATTGTCATTGACTTTGTTTGCAGATAAGAAATAAAAAGTTAGATAGCTGCCAAATCAACAGGTTGAAGTTCAATGCTAACTGCAGCTCTCTTAAGAGTTCCAGTTTTCAACCACTTATCCATTTTGGGGTACAAAACAGTATTACTAAAAAGTCACTCAAATCAATAAATAATAGCTAAACACTTCAAATTAAGCACTCATAAAAAAGGAACGATCTAGGCGGGTTAGGCCTATTAATACACGTTACTCACTTGACGCCCAATCGAACACTAAAATGATGAACTGTTTTCAATCATAGTGACAGTTTTGGTGAAGAGGGGGAGGACGCATGAGCGATTTGACTAATGGTGGGGATCTAGTGACAACTTTCACATGAGTCTCTCTTTGTAAACCAAAACTCTATAAATTTGTTTTTGTGTTTGTATTTTAACTCCCTTTTTTGTTGTTTTCCGCCATTACCAATATTATTTTCGTGTACCCCAACCAGCTTGTACCACAGGTTGGGAACCACTGGTCTAGCTCATGCATATTTTTAAAAGGAGGGGCTTGAAGAACTCTCAAAACCAGATTAAGATTTCTAGGTGGAGAAACTGGATGAATAACTGCTCTAATTCTGATCAAAGCCTGAACAAAGGTCTGAATATCCTGAATTTGGGCAATCTTCTTTTTAAATAAGATGGATAGGGCCGAAATCTGACCTTTAAAGAAATAGCTGATAAACCTTTTTTCAAACCATCCTGCCAGAATTTGAGAACTTTATTTTTCTAGCACACCAGGATTAAAGAGTTTTTCAAACCTTATGATAAATACGCCTGGTGGCAGATTTTTCTACCCTGAGGTACCAATAACTTTAGAAAAAAACCTTCAGACAGCACTAAAGTGTTCAATTGCCAGGCTGTTGAATTCAGAGTTTTGAGATCCTGATGT
Organism: Bombina bombina; assembly: GCF_027579735.1. NCBI lineage: Eukaryota > Metazoa > Chordata > Amphibia > Anura > Bombinatoridae > Bombina > Bombina bombina. Next base: position 413,801,512 of record NC_069500.1, read on the forward strand.
AAGAGATGAGCTAAGATGGGCACAAATACATTTTAACAAACCCAAATCCTACGAGACCACACCAGAGCAATAAGAATTGCTAAGGCTTGTTTTGTTTGATTCTGGCTATCACCCTAGGTAGAAACACAACCAGAGTAAAAAGATGTAAATCAAGTTGAATGAACAGAGAGCCCCTAGGGCATCTATTAGATCCATCTGAAGATCCTGAGACCTGGCACATTACCAGGGCAGCTTGTGATTCAGGAGAGAGGCCATGAGATCTATCTCTGACAATCCCTGAATGGCTCAGTATCTGGTCACAAAGCTCCTGGTTGGGAGACCACTCCCCTGGGTGAAGAAACTGTTGACTGAAAAACTCTGCCTCCCAATTGTTCACACCCGAAATGTGGGTAGCCGAGATCCTGCAATGGTAAAGCTTTGCCAACTAATAATGTGGGATACTTCCTTTATCAGCAGGAAACTTTGAGTTCCTCCTTGGTTATTGATATAAATCACTGCTGTGACATTGTTTGATTGGAATCTGTAGAGATCTGAAGATTGTGCAGAGTTCCAGAATGTGTATTGTTGCCTCCAGAGGAAACCAAACTCCCTGTGCTCACTGAGACCCCAGGCTGCACCCAAATTAAGCAAGCTTGTTGCAGCTTTAGTCTTTGCTGGTATGTCAGAGACATATGCCTAGCCACTGAATCAATTATAAACCCCAGAAAAGACATATGGGTCTGAGGAGTTAAGGAGCCCTTTAGAGGATTGATTTTTCCAACCGTGACTGTGAAGCAGTTGAAGAATCGCATAAGTGTGAGACACAGTCAGATAAGAAGAGGGTGACTGGACCAAAATATTAAAATTCCTTGAGCTCGAGCCACAGTAAAAAATGCTCCTAGAACCTTGGTAAATAATCTGGGAACTGTCACCAGACCAAAATTAAGTGCCACAAACTGATAATGCTTCTTTAGAAAAGCAAATCTCAGGAACTTGACATGATCCTTATGAATTAAGTAAATAGGCATCCTTTAAAGGGACATAAAACAAGTTGGGATAGAGACAAAATATAATAATATGTACTTTAATTACTTTACCTGCAAATTTATACTGCAGTGCCTTATCATTAACCCTTTCTTTTACGTTTCTGAATTGTACAGCTCTAACTCCCCCCACACAATTCCTTTTATGGCTGTATATATATATCTATTGTTGTTTTTGATAGAATACAAAAGTAAATAGGGATTATCTGCGGATGCATGTCTAGAAGCTGTGAACTCAGTTGAAATACAATGCTTGTGTCTACTGATAAGAAGGGTGGAGCAAAGTACTTGAGACAGCATGGCTATTTTTGCTTTGTATCTTTGCTTATTTTTTAAAATGATTTTAAAATACTTGCCAACAATTAAAAAAAAAAAATGTATGCTAATTATTTTTTACTTAACTAGCCCTTTTAGGATATGCACAGATCTCAACGTGTTTTATGGCACTTTAAGTCTAAGGTAGACATTAACCGATTCCTCTGCACTAAAGGAAGTAAATTGCAAAATATCTCCATCTTAAAAGTGGGAATTTTCAGGAATTTATTTTATTTATTTATTTTAATTTATTTTTGAAGCTGGAATTGGAGCAATAACTCACATTATTTCCAGATCCTTCACACAAGCCAAAAAAGCTTGGGATTTCAAAAAAAAAAAACTCTTCCTCAAAAGCATATTTTATACCCCATTAGAAATGATTTCCAAAACACACTCTCAGAAGTCTCCTTAAAATTTTAAATCTGCCAGTCTGGAATGGGGCCGCACCTTCAAGCAGACTTTCAGGATGGAGTAGACTTCTTCGTCTTCTTGATTTTGAACCAAGAATGGATGGGCTGCCAGGAAGTTTTACGGGAAAATTATCTCAGGGCAGAGGAGGAAACTTTTTGATTCTTTGATAAACCAAAACGGTCCTGCAGATCTTAGCTTACGATTAGGCTTTGTATCCTGAGGCAAAAATACTCTCTTACCCCCAGTGACTGTGACACTAATAGCATAAAGTCCTGGCCCAAACAAGATTTTACCCTGAAAGGGAAGACATAATAGCCTGCATTTAGAAACCATGTAATCACAACAAGACTTAAGCCATAAAGCTTGCCTTGCCAAAACAGCCAAAGAAGCATTGTTAGCATTAATGTAATTAATTGCCACAGCCATGTCACAAATAAAGCTGTTTGCAGTTCTCAGGAGCTTCACGCTGTCCTGGATCTCTTCAAAAGTAGTTTCCCTAGAAATTAATTCTGAAAGGTTATGGCACAAAACCATAGTAGCAGCAGCTACACAGGCAACACTGACAGCAGGCCTAAACATAAAACCTGCAAGCTGAAAGGACTGTTTGTGAAAGCCTTCAAGCTTTCTATCCAAGGTTTCCTTAAAGGGGCATACTACTCCAGAATTGTTATTGTTTTAAAAGATGGATAATCCCTTTATTACCCATCCCCCTATTTTGCATAACCAACATGGTTATAATATACTTTTTACATCTGTGATTACATTGTATCTAAGCCTTTGCAGACTGCCCCCTTATTTCAGTTCTTTTGACAGACTTGCATTTAGCCAATCAGTGCCCTCTCACTTGTAACTCCACGGGCGTGGTCAAAATGTTATCTTTATGGCACACATTAACTTATGCCCTCTAGCTGTGAAAAACTGCCAAATGCATTGAAATAAGGGGCGGTCTTCAAGGTTTTAGAAATTAGCATATGAGCCTACCTATATTTAGCATCATAGGAGATGTAGTCCATAACATCTGGAGGGCCGATAATTGCCCATCCCTGCTCCAAAGGAATAGTGGTATGCTAGAAATAGTTTCCCATACTTCTATATTTGCAGAAGGAAGAAGGAACATAATTTTGACAGAATAAAAGGAATGCCTGGCTTATGCCATTCCTTAGAAATAGTATCAGAAACTGAAGCCACGGAACAAGTAGAAGGCTGTTTGGGGGCTGCCTTAATTTTTTTTTTTTTTTTTTAAGTAGTTGCTTGTCTGTAGCAAAAAAAAAAAGTCTACTACCAAAGCAGTTAACTCCCCCCAAAAACTGATCATTAATATGCTCAAGGACACACCCTCAGGTACAGTGGTGGGTTTCTGGGATTTAGAAAATCCATCTTTAGAGAATGATTCAAAAGTATCCCTGTTATCTATGGGGAATCTAGAAGGGTTGTTACTAAGGGATATCCCTTATGAGCCCGATGTCATAGAAGAATTACCTTCCAACCCTTGCATGTGTCTGTTTACCTGCTGGAGGCAGCCGATAATTCATTAATGGCAGAGTAAACTTTGGAGATAAGTCTAAAGACCCCCCCCCCGGGTGGATCCGTGATGGGCAAAGACCCTTAAGAACTCTGATATAAGGACATCACAGCAAAATCATGTCTAGAGATGGACACAGATCGACAAATGATGTACACAGTCTTCCATGTGTCTGAAGTTAACAGCTGGAGGCATAAAAGCTGAAAATTAATTAATAGCACAGTGAATATACTCCTTACATTTTGTAGAAAGTTCAGATAAACCCTCCTGTGAGCAAACTTGATAAGGCAAAAACCTATGCACAAATAAAACGAAGAGAAGTAGGACACGCTGAAGCAAGAAGTCACTGAATAACAGGGTTTATTGGGTGAATCCAATAGTATACAAGTACAGGTATGGGTCACAGTCAGTGAGGCCTGACGCGTTTTGCGCATGCTCCAAAGAAGTGCATGTACGCATGCGCAAAACGCGTCAGGCCTCACAGACTGTGACCCATACCTGTATACTATTGGATTCACCCAATAAACCCTGTTATTCAGTGACTTCTTGGTTCAGCGTGTCCTACTTCTCTTTGATTTATTTGTGTATCAGCAGTTGGGAATACCGCTATTGGATCTGCTGATTACGAGCTGAACTTATCTTTTACTAGGAGCCTCCTCCCCCCCGCTCCTTTTCTTTCACTCATTGCCCAGCCTCGTCATCGGAGACGCAACAGGTATTTCCACTGAGGTTGCGTCTCACATCGCACACGCCAGCAGCTCTGAAGCACGCCAAGAAGGAAAGACATACTGCACCCACTTGGGAGGGTCTCATCGCCTGTCTGAGAGGAAGTACGGAGTGAGTCCAGGCACCCCACCGGTAGCTGAGGAGGGTAAGAGCTGCTGAGACCGCTGGACTTACTAAGAGACCAGCTGCATTGCTATTTGACTGGTGACTCAGGCTGAAGAGGAGACTGTGGAAGGGGTGAGAGAGAGCCCCAAAGACTTGGATAATTTATAGACTGACTGCTTTCCCATATTTCCTCTTATTGATTGGGACTTTAAATAACCCTAACTTTGATCTCTTGTTTACACTCTGCAGAGATTGTGGGTTAAATAGACTGAGCACTCTTATTCTGTGTTTTGCAAAAACCTATGCACAGTCTGAAAAGAAGGTAGAGCAGCAAAACCCCATTTAGAAATAGAAATAGACTCAGCACATAATGTACATAGCTGAGCAAGGGGATACACCTGAGGATCCTAACAAAGCAAACACAAACTGGAAAGGGTTAAAGTATCAGTGGATCTCCTTTCTAAAGGATCAGCTGACGGACCAGATGCATGATCGGCAATAGTTTGATTTATAGTAAAAGAAAGGCAATAGCTTAAGTATCAAGGATAATCTCATGCAAATAAACAGCAAGAAGCACACAGTAAGTTAACCCCAAAGGGGAGAAATAACAGCAATGGCCCAATGTAAACCCTTGAGAGAGAAAACAGTAGCAAAACAATATAGTACTGTCAAATAAATGCTGAAATAACAGTAAAAGACAGTAAGGCTACATAGGAAATAACACAACAAACAAAGTGTTAAATAAAAATGATACCCCAAATTAAACAAAGCTCTGATGATCAGAATACCTCACCACCTTCACCGGTCCTGAGAGATAACAGCAATAAAGGAACAGGTAAGGATTATAACACAAAAGGTGCACTAAAAAGGTTAACCTTAGCGTGCCTGTGCTACCGTTGAATTCTAAAGCCAAAAAACCTAAAGTGAAACCTGTATATAGCTCAGAGCTACCTTTTGGTCATGCTAAAGCTAAATGCACAACATTTAATGAGACAGTAACCTTACATTTTTTAAAAGTGCCCAAAAGTGATGCAAACCGCTAATAGGCAAAAAACAAACTTAGTCCTTAAAACTGCCTGACCCTGATGAAAAAACAAGATAAGAAGAGACACAAAAGAGAGCAGATAACTCAAAAACCCTCCTAACAGAAAAAAATGCCAAAAGAAACATAACTTTCTTTCATGTAATTGGCAAGAGTCCATGAGCTAGTGACGTATGGGATATACAATCTTACCAGGAGGGGCAAAGTTTCCCAAACCTCAAAATGCCTATAAATACACCCCTCACCATACCCACAATTCAGTTTTACAAACTTTGCCTCCTATGGAGGTGGTGAAGTAAGTTTGTGCTAAGATTTCTACGATGATATGCGCATTTTGCATTTTTGAAGCTCGATTCCTCTCAGAGTACTGTGAATGTCAGAGGGATGTGAAGGGAGTATCACCTATTGAATGCAATGGTTTTCCTCACGGGATATCTATTTCATAGGTTCTCTGTTATCGGTCAGAGATTCATCTCCTACCTCCCTTATTCAGATCGACGATATACTCTCATATTCCATTACCTCTGCTGATAACTGTTTCAGTACTGGTTTGGCTATCTGCTAATGTGGATGGGTGTCTTCAGGTAAGTATGTTTTCATTACTTAAGACACACTCAGCTATGGTTTGGCACTTTATGTATTTATATAAAGTTCTAAATATATGCATTGTACTTATATTTGCCATGATTCAGGTTTTCAGTATATTTCCTTTTGCAGACTGTCATTTTTATATCTGGGAAATGCTTTTTTATGAAAATTTATTTCTTACCTGGAGTATAGGGGCCCATTTATCAAGCTCCGAACAGAGCTTGTGGGCCCGTGTTTCTGGCGAGTCTTCAGACTCGCCAGAAACAGCAGTTATGAAGCAGCGGTCTAAAGACCGCTGCTCCATAACCCTGTCCGCCTGCTTTGAGCAGGTGGACAGGAATCGCTGGAAATCAATTGATGGACACCCCCCTGCTGGTGGACGATTGGCCGCGAGTCTGCAGGGGGCGGCGTTGCACCAGCAGCTCTTGTGAGCTGCTGGTGCAATGCTGAATACGGAGAGCGTATTGCTCTCCGCATTCAGTGAGGTCTTGCGGACCTGATCCACACTGTCGGATCAGGTCCGCAAGACCTTTGATAAATAGGCCCCATAGTCTCTTTTTCAAATTGACTGTCTTTTAAATTTGCGGGCAGAATTAGGCTCGCGAGGGCGCAAAATGCCAAAGTTTATTGTGTCTTTTTTGGTGCGAGATTTTTTGGCACAAAGTTACGTTCGTTGACGCAAATTCATCATTTCCATCGTCTTAATTGACGCCAAGTCCTTCACAAGGTTGCGTCATCTAAGACGCGAGTGTGTCTTTTTCGGACGTTTTTGGCTCTAAAAAATATTTTTCTGTTTGTTGTGCGTCATTCTTGGCGCCAAATATTTTCGTTATTTAAGACCCCATTCCTATTGGCCTTTTGCCTTTTTCTATGTCAGAGGGCTATGCTGTTTGCATTTTTTCCCATTCCTGAAACTGCCATATAAGGAAATTGATAATTTTGCTTTATATGTTGTTTTTTTCTCTTACATTTGCAAGATGTCTCAATCTGATCCTGTCTCAGAATTCACTGTTGGATCCCTGCTGCCTGATAACAGTTCTACCAAAGCTAAGTGCATTTGTTGTAAACTTGTGGAGATTATACCTCCAGCTGTGGTTTGTAATAGCTGTCATGATAAACTTTTACATGCAGAAAATGTATCCATCAGTAGTAGTTCATTACCTGTTGCTGTTCCCTCAACATCTAATGCACAAGATATATCTGAAAATTTAAAAGAATTTATTTCTGATTCTATTCAGAAAGCTTTGTCTGCTATTCCGCCTTCTAATAAATGTAAAAAGGTCTTTTAAAACTTCTCATAGAGTTGATGAAATTTCAAATGACCGGCAATGTACTGATTTATCCTTCTCTGATGAAGATCTATCTTATTCAGAAGATCCTGCCTCAGATATTGACACTGACAAATCCTCTTATTTATTTAAAACGGAGTATATTCGTTCTTTATTAAAAGAAGTGTTGATTACATATAGATATGGAGAAAACTAGTCCTCTTGATATTAAAACTAGTACAGAATAGGATTCAGAGTAAGACCGCCTGTGAGAAGATTTTTTCTCTCACGCATTCCAGCCAACCCAGTAAAGGCTCAGGCTTTACTGAAGTGTGTTTCAGACCTGGAGTTATCAGGGGTAATCATGCCAGTTTTGGATCTAAAGGTTTTGAATCAAAATGTAAGAGTACCATTTTTCAAGATGGTGACTATAAGGACTATTCTGCCTTTTGTTCAGCAAGGGCATTATATGTCCACAATAGACTTACAGGATGCATATCTTCATATTCCGATTCATCCGGATCACTATCAGTTCCTGAGATTCTCTTTTCTAGACAAGCATTACCAATTTGTTGCTCTTCCTTTTGGCCTAGCGACAGCTCCAAGAATCTTTTAAAAGATTCTTGGTGCCCTACTCTATGTAATCAGAGAGCGGGGTATTGCAGTGTTTCCTTATTTGGACGATATCTTGGTACTCGCTCAGTCTTTACGTTCTACAGAATCTCACACAAATCAACTAGTGTTGTTTCTTCAAAGACATGGTTGGAGGATCGATTTACCAAAAAGTTCTTTGATTCCTCAGACAAAGGTAACCTTTTTAGGTTTCCAGATCGATTCAGTGTCCATGAATTTGTCTCTAACAGACAAGAGACGTTTGAAATTGGTTGCAGCCTGTCAGAACCTTCAGTCTCAGTCATTCCCTTCAGTAGCTATGTGCATGGAAGTTTTAGGTCTCATGACTGCAGCATCGGACGCAATCCCCTTTGCTCGTTTTCATATGCGACCTCTCCAGCTTTGTATGCTGAACCAATGGTGCAGGGATTATACAAGGATTTCACAATTGATATCCTTAAATCCCAATGTTCAACTTTCTGACTTGGTGGTTAGATTACCATCGTATAATTCTAAGGGCCTCTTTCATTCTTCCAACCTGGACTGTGATCACAACAGATGCAAGTCTTTCAGGTTGGGGAGCTGTTTGGGGATCTCTGACAGCACAAGGGGTTTGGAAATTTCAAGAGGCGAGATTACCAACCAATATTTTGGAACTCTGTGCAATTCTCAGGGCTCTTCAGTTTTGGCCTCTGTTGAAGAGAGAACCGTTCATTTGTTTTCAGACAATATCACAACTGTGGCATATGTCAATCCTCAGGGTGGGACTCACAGTCCTCAAGCTATTAAAGAAGTATCTCGGATACTTGTTTGGGTGGAATCCAGCTCCTGTCTAAATTCTGCGGTTCATATCCCAGGTATAGACAATTGGGAAGCAGATTATCTCAGTCGTCAGACTTTACATCCGGGAGAATGGTGTCTCTACCCAGATGTATTTTCTCAAATTGTTCAGATGTGGAGGCTTCCAGAAATAGATCTGATGGCATCTCATCTAAACAAAAAACTTCCCAGGTACCTGTCTAGGTTCAGTCCTCAGGCGGAAGCAGTGGATGCATTGACACTTACATGGTGTTATCAACCTACTTATATTTTCCCGCCTCTATTTCTTCTTCCAAGAGTGATCTCCAAGATCATCATGGAGCAATCATTAGTGCTGCTGGTGGCTCCAGCATGGTCTCACAGGTTTTGGTATGTGGATCTTGTTCGGATGTCCAGTTGCCAACCTTGGCCAATTCCATTAAGACCAGACCTTCTATCTCAAGGTCCGTTTTTCCATCAGGATATCAAATCATTAAATTTGAAGGTATGGAAATTGAACGCCTAGTGCTTAGTCATAGAGGTTTCTCTGACTCAGTGATTAATACTATGTTGCAGGCTCGTAAATCTGTTTCTAGAAACATTTATTATTGAGTTTGGAAGACTTACATTTCATGGTGTTCTTCTCGTAAATTCTATTGGCATTCTTTTAGAATTCCTAGAATTTTACAGTTTCTTCAGGATGGTTTGGATAAGGGTTTGTCTGCAAGTTCCTTGAAAGGACAAATCTCTGCTCTTACTGTTTTATTCCACAGGAAAATTGCTAATCTTCCTGATATTCATTGTTTTGTACAGGCTTTAGTTCGTATCAAGCCTGTCATTAAATCAATCTCTCCTCCTTGGAGTCTTCTTAATTTGGTTTTAAAGGCTTTACAGGCTCCTTTATTTGAGCCTATTTATTCTGTGGACATTAAACTACTTTCTTGGAAAGTGTTGTTCCTTTTAGCAATCTCTTCTGCTAGAAGAGTTTCTGAATTATCTGCTCTTTCTTGTGATTCTTCTTTTTTGATTTTTCATCAGGATAAGGCAGTTTTGCTGACTCCATTTAAATTCTTACCTAAGGTTGTGAATTCTAACAACATTAATAGAGAAATTGTTGTCCCTTCTTTGTGTCCTAATCCTAAGAATTCTTTGGAGAGATCTTTACATTCTTTGGATGTGGTGAGAGCTCTGAAATATTATGTTGAAGCCACTAAAGATTTCAGGAAGACTTCTAGTCTATTTGTTATCTTTTCTGGTTCCAGGAAAGGTCAGAAGGCTTCTGCCGTTTCTTTGGCATTGTGGTTAAAGCTTTTGATTCATCAAGCCTATTTGGAGTCGGGTAAAGCCCCACCTCAGAGAATTACAGCTCATTCTACTAGATCAGTTTCCACTTCTTGGGCTTTTAAGAATGAAGCTTCAGTTGATCAGATTTGCAAAGCAGCAACTTGGTTTTCTTTGCATACATTTACTAAATTCTACCATTTTTATGTATTTGCTTCTTTTGAAGCAGTTTTTGGTAGGAAAGTTCTTCAAGCAGCTGTTTCAGTTTGATTCTTCTGCTTATGATTTAAGTTTTTATTTTTTGAGAATAAACTTATATTTGGGTTGTGGATTATTTTTTTTCAGCGAATTGGCTGTTTTTATTTTGTCCCTCCCTCTCTAGTGACTCTTGCATGGAGTTCCACATAATGGGTATTGCTATCCCATACGTCACTAGCTCATGGACTCTTGCCAATTACATGAAAGAAAACATAATTTATATAAGAACTTACCTGATAAATTCATTTCTTTCATATTGGCAAGAGTTCATGAGGCCCACCCTTTTATGGTGGTTATGATTTTTTTTTGTATAAAGCACAATTATTTCCAAAATCCTTTTTTTTTTTTTTTTTATTTATTATCTCTTTATTTTCCAATAGTGCAGTACATTATAAACATCATATACATCTTATGCAAACAATGGCATACATCCAATTATGAAAAATTCTAAGATGACATTGCAAGATGTAATTGAAATAGTATCAAAAAGGTAACCACAATACACTATTTCATGGCGTTCCCATATGAGAGTGCCTAAATGTCTACTAGTCCTATATTATAAAAGGCCAAGTGTGTTTGTCCGAAGCTGTCATGCGCAGTAGAGACAAACACACTTGGCCTTGAGATAGGGAGCGCGAGGTACACAAACAGCTGTGAGGTCTGGGGAGCGCGAGGTAAGCTACTCAACAGCTGTGAGGTCTGCTGCGTGAGAAGCGGCCACGCGCTCCCCAGACCTCACAGCTGTTTGTGGCCGACGGGAGCGTTGCGATGGGGGCGTGGCCGGGCGGGTGTCGCCGCGATGGGGCGTGGCCGGGCGGGGTCCCGCGATGTGAAGACAGAGCCAGAGAGGGAGAAGGAGAGGGGGGGGGGGGGAGAAGGGCCAAAGAGGGGGGGAGAAGAGCCAAAGAGAAGGGCGGAGAGAGAGCCAAAGAGAAGGGGGGGTGAGCCAAAGAGAATGGGGGGGGGAGAGCCAAAGAGAAGGGGGGGGAGAGAGCCAAAGAGAAGGGGGGGGGGGAGAGCCAAAGAGAAGGGGGGGGAGCCAAAGAGAAGGGGGGGGAGAGCCAAAGAGAAGGGGGGGAGAGCCAAAGAGAAGGGGGGGGAGAGCCAAAGAGAAGGGGGGGAGAGCCAAAGAGAAGGGGGGGGGGAGAGCCAAAGAGGAGGGGGGGAGAGCCAAAGAGAAGGGGGGGGGAGAGCCAAAGAGAAGGGGGGGGAGAGCCAAAGAGGGGGGAGAGAGAGAGCCAAAGAGGAAAAAGAGCCAAAAAGGAGAGAGAGCCAAAGAGGGGGGAGAGAGAGCCAAAGAGGGGGGGAGAGCCAAAGAGAAGGGTGGGGGAGCCAAAGAGAAGGGGGGGGGAGCCAAAGAGAAGGGGGGGCAAAGAGAAGGGGGGGGGTGAGAGCCAAAGAGAAGGGGGGGTGAGAGCCAAAGAGAAGGGGGGGTGAGAGCCAAAGAGAAGGGGGGGTGAGAGCCAAAGAGAAGGGGGGGTGAGAGCCAAAGAGAAGGGGGGGGAGCCAAAGAGAAGGGGGGGGAGAGCCAAAGAGAAGGGGGGGAGAGCCAAAGAGAAGGGGGGAGAGCCAAAGAGAAGGGGGGGAGAGCCAAAGAGGAGGGGGGGGGGGGAAGAGCCAAAGAGAAGGGGGGGAGAGTCAAAGAGAGGGGGGGGAGAGCCAAAGAGGGGGGAGAGAGAGAGCCAAAGAGGAAAAAGAGCCAAAAAGGAGAGAGAGCCAAAGAGGGGGGAGAGAGAGCCAAAGAGGGGGGGGAGAGCCAAAGAGAAGGGTGGGGGAGCCAAAGAGAAGGGGGGGAGCCAAAGAGAAGGGGGGGCAAAGAAAAGGGGGGGTGAGAGCCAAAGAGAAGGGGGGTGAGAGCCAAAGAGAAGGGGGGGTGAGAGCCAAAGAGAAGGGGGGGGTGAGAGCCAAAGAGAAGGGGGGGGAGCCAAAGAGAAGGGGGGGGGAGCCAAAGAGAAGGGGGGGCAAAGAGAAGGGGGGGGAGAGCCAAAGAGAAGGGGGGGAGAGCCAAAGAGAAGGGGGGGAGAGCCAAAGAGAAGGGGGGAGCCAAAGAGAAGGGGGGGGAGAGCCAAAGAGAAGGGGGGGAGAGCCAAAGAGAAGGGGGGGGGGGAGAGCCAAAGAGAAGGGGGGGGAGAGCCAAAGAGAAGGGGGGGGAGCCAAAGAGAAGGGGGGGGGGAGCCAAAGAGAAGGGGGGGGAGAGCCAAAGAGAAGGGGGGGGAGAGCCAAAGAGAAGGGGGGGGAGAGCCAAAGAGAAGGGGGGGAGAGCCAAAGAGAAGGGGGGGGAGAGCCAAAGAGAAGGGGGGGGGAGAGCCAAAGAGAAGGGGGGGAGAGCCAAAGAGAAGGGGGGGGAGAGCCAAAGAGAAGGGGGGGGAGAGCCAAAGAGGAGGGGGGGAGAGCCAAAGAGAAGGGGGGGGAGAGCCAAAGAGAAGGGGGGGGGAGAGCCAAAGAGGGGGGAGAGAGAGAGCCAAAGAGGAAAAAGAGCCAAAAAGGAGAGAGAGCCAAAGAGGGGGGAGAGAGAGCCAAAGAGGGGGGGAGAGCCAAAGAGAAGGGTGGGGGAGCCAAAGAGAAGGGGGGGGGAGCCAAAGAGAAGGGGGGGCAAAGAGAAGGGGGGGGTGAGAGCCAAAGAGAAGGGGGGGTGAGAGCCAAAGAGAAGGGGGGGTGAGAGCCAAAGAGAAGGGGGGGTGAGAGCCAAAGAGAAGGGGGGGGGAGCCAAAGAGAAGGGGGGGGAGAGCCAAAGAGAAGGGGGGGAGAGCCAAAGAGAAGGGGGGAGAGCCAAAGAGAAGGGGGGGAGAGCCAAAGAGGAGGGGGGGGGGGAGAGCCAAAGAGAAGGGGGGGAGAGTCAAAGAGAAGGGGGGGGAGAGCCAAAGAGGGGGGAGAGAGAGAGCCAAAGAGGAAAAAGAGCCAAAAAGGAGAGAGAGCCAAAGAGGGGGGAGAGAGAGCCAAAGAGGGGGGGGGAGAGCCAAAGAGAAGGGTGGGGGAGCCAAAGAGAAGGGGGGGAGCCAAAGAGAAGGGGGGGCAAAGAGAAGGGGGGTGAGAGCCAAAGAGAAGGGGGGGTGAGAGCCAAAGAGAAGGGGGGGTGAGAGCCAAAGAGAAGGGGGGGGTGAGAGCCAAAGAGAAGGGGGGGAGCCAAAGAGAAGGGGGGGGGAGCCAAAGAGAAGGGGGGGCAAAGAGAAGGGGGGGGAGAGCCAAAGAGAAGGGGGGGAGAGCCAAAGAGAAGGGGGGGAGAGCCAAAGAGAAGGGGGGGAGCCAAAGAGAAGGGGGGGGGAGAGCCAAAGAGAAGGGGGGGAGAGCCAAAGAGAAGGGGGGGGGAGAGCCAAAGAGAAGGGGGGGGAGAGCCAAAGAGAAGGGGGGGGAGCCAAAGAGAAGGGGGGGGAGAGCCAAAGAGAAGGGGGGGGAGAGCCAAAGAGAAGGGGGGGGAGAGCCAAAGAGAAGGGGGGGAGAGCCAAAGAGAAGGGGGGGGAGAGCCAAAGAGAAGGGGGGGGAGAGCCAAAGAGAAGGGGGGGAGAGCCAAAGAGAAGGGGGGGGGGAGAGCCAAAGAGAAGGGGGGGGGAGAGCCAAAGAGAAGGGGGGGAGAGCCAAAGAGGAGGGGGGAGAGCCAAAGAGAAGGGGGGGGGAGAGCCAAAGAGGAAAAAGAGCCAAAAAGGAGAGAGAGCCAAAGAGGGGGGAGAGAGAGCCAAAGAGGGGGGAGAGAGAGCCAAAGAGGGGGGGGGAGCCAAAGAGAGGGGGGGAGAGAGCCAAAGAGGGGGGGAGAGAGCCAAAGAGGGGGGAGAGAGATAAAGAGGGGGAGAGAGAACCAAAGAGGAAAGAGAGCCAAAGAGGAGAGCAAAAGAGGGGAGAGAGCCAAAGAGGGGGGGGGGCAGAGCCAAAGAGGGGGGGGGCAGAGCCAAAGAGGGGGGGGAGAGAGCCAAAGGCGGGGGAGAGAGCCATAGGGGGGGAGAGCCAAAGGGGGGGGTCCAAAGGGGGGGAGAGAGCCAAAGGGGAGAGAGAGATCCAAAGAGGAGAGACAGCAAAAGGGGGGAGAGAGCCAAAGAGGGGGGGGAGAGAGCCAAAGAGGCGGGAGAGAACAAAAGAGGGGGGAGAGATTAAAAGAGGGGGGAGAGAGAGCAAAAGAAAGGAGGGAGAGAGCCAAAGAGGGGAGAGAGAGAGCAAAAGAGGGGAGAGAGAAAGCAAAGGAGAGGGGGGAGAGAAAGCAAAAGAGAGGGGGGAAGAGAGAGCAAAAGAGAGGGGGGAGAGTGCAAGGGGTGGAACCGCTGTACTGCAAAAAATGGCCCGTGTACACGGGCTTTAGTACTAGTATAGATATAAATTACAAAAAGCAAAATAATACATTTTAACCAATTTCAACAAATTCAGGGGTGTGCAGTATAGATATTGCGCATTAACATCCACAAGACTATGTTCATGGGGGAGGGGGATACCAATTGTCATGAGTCACATAGGGAAGTACAATTACCAATATTCTCCACATTTTTAAGTCCCCAGGTGTAGGTCACCCAGTATCTAGAAAACCTGAGGGTGAACCGCAGCAAACAAAACCATATACAGTGACTCGAAACCAAATCCATTTTTTATATACTATGTATGAATTGCTCCCATAGGAACATCATGTCGTAGAAAAAGTCCATTTGTCCCGTCTTGAAATAATGAAATCTCTCTAGGATCAGAATATTTGATACCTGGTCAACCCATTGACTGATAGTGGGTACCAATGGACTCTTCCAAAATGTAGGGATTAATCTTTTAGCCGTATTTATTAGAATTTGATATAAATGCCTTCTAATCTTACATGGGATTTCCGAAATATCATTAAATAAAACTATTTGAGGTGAAAGCTCCCATTGAATGCCTATAACACGGCAGGCGAGAGTGTGAACCTGCATCCAAAAGGGCTTAATCGTCTCGCACTCCCACCATATGTGATACATGGTGCCTGTGTGCCCACACCTTCTCCAGCACTTATCACTAGCATTTTTAAACATGTATTTTAGTCTGCTAGGAGTTAAGTACCACCTAGTGATAATCTTTAAGTTTGTTTCTAACCCCATGGCAGAATGAGCAGATTTAGACGTATATTTAAGGCAAAGGGACCATTGTCTAGCCGAGAAACTCAAGTTCATTTCTTTTTCCCATTTGCAAATATAGTTCGGCAGACCGGGATAATGAGATTTAAGAAGGGATCGATACATCAAGGAGATGACCTTTTGTGGATGTGTAACTGAAGTGCAGAGAGATTCAAATGTTGTAAGGTGTCTCACCATGTCTTTATATGACTTGTGAGTAATTAAGAAGTGTCTCACCTGTTGATAAAACAACCAGGAATCAAACATTTTTAACCCCTTTTCCAATAAAATATCTCTAGTTGATAACTGGTTATTTGTCAGTATTGTATGTATTGGGATATGGTCCTGCAAAGAATGAGGAGTTGTTGTCATACCTATCAACTTTCCTGAGGTCGCTGGAAGTTCCCTATTTGGGCGTAAAATAGTTAATGGTGAGTATTTTGTGGTAATCAAACAAAATTTGTCCCTTATTAGTACCCAGTCAGACCACATCTCTTTTAAAATTGGATATGCATCCAGTAAGTCTTCTGAAGGTTTCTGTGGGGCCCAACAAATGCTCCCTAGGTTTGGGGTTTCCAACAGTTGCGACTCTAGGCAAACACACCTTTTATAAGAATTGTCTCCTTGTCTACACCAATCTATTATACGATTAAGTGATATGGCTTGTTTGTATAAATAAATGTGGGGAACTCCTAAACCTCCTTCCTCTCTATGGATGTACATGGTGCCTTTTGCTATTCTCGGGGGAATACGGTGCCAAATGTATGTATCTATAATAGATTGTAGTTTCCTAAGATACCCCCTAACTCCGGGAATTGGGAGGGCTTGCATTACATATAAAGCCTTTGGCAAAAGTGTCATCTTTGCAGCCGCAATTCTACCCAGCCAAGAAATGTTTTTTGGGAGCCAGGAAGATGTCAAATGTATAAATTCCTCCACTAGTCGGCCATAATTCAATTTACGTAGATCATCATGCTGAGGGGATAAAAAAATTCCCAGGTATCTCAACCCTTTATTTTGTATTTTATAGGAGTACTTTTGGTCAAGTACTGCAATGTCTCTTTTAGATAAATTTATTGGGAGTAATTCCGATTTACTATGATTAATCAAAAAATTGGAGACTTCACTGAATGCCCCTAATTCACGTTGGGCCATCAATAACGATTGATCTGGTGCTGTTAGTGTCATTAAGACATCATCAGCAAACATTGCTAACTTATAAATTTCTTTGTTTACTGTAATACCTAATATCTCCGGGTTGTTACGGATTCTTTCAGCCAATGGCTCTAGGGATAAAACAAATAGTAAGGGGGATAAGGGGCAACCTTGGCGTGTACCATTCCGAATTTCAAATTGATCAGATAACGTCCCGTTAACCTTGATCTGGGCAGTCGGGTTAGAGTAGAGGGCAAATATTTTATTAATAAATAAACTTGGGAAACCAAATTTTTGAAGAGTTGCTTGCAAGAAAGTCCAATCTAGCCTATCAAAAGCTTTTTCAGCATCTGTAGATAGGAGCACTGATTGAATGTTGGTGTTTTTGACATATTCCATAAGGTGTACAACCTTACATATATTATCTCTAGCTTCCCTCTGCGGGACGAAATCTACCTGGTCATAATGGACCAAACTAGGGAGGAATTTATTTATTCTCGTTGCTAAAAATTTTGCGTAGAGTTTTAGGTCGACATTCAGCAAGGAAATAGGCCGAAAATTCGCTGGGGAAGTTGGGGGTTTGCCTGGTTTAGGCATGACTGAAATATGTGCCTGCATCATCGTATCTGGAAAAGGTTCAGAGCTGGGGACATTATTAAATAGAAGAAGAAAGGGTTAAAAGGGAAGCGCTAAAACAAAAGCTAAAGGTAATTTCTCACTTAATATATACATACAGTTTATTTAAACATATATAATTCACATCAAAGGGACGTCTCCCCAAATGACACTGTCATAAAAATGTTAATACAGTATATAACAAGGCCGCTATATATAAAATCAATAAAATATATTGCACATTGATTGACGGTTCTAAAACATATCATAAATCAGAGTTCAGTTAAAAGTTCATGAAATTGACAATTAAAACCACCAAGCTGCCAGAGGAAAAAGTTAATATGGTAGGTCTACCAATCAAAGTGTTCTGAATACTCCACACTTCCTTAAGAGAGATACAAGACCAGCGTATGCACAGAGATGTTATGTTATGAGTTCTTGACAGTTACTTTACCCACAATCTCCTGATCGTCTGCAGTACACCTTCCCTGTTCGGTATCTCCCTCGAGTGGATCCGACTGGGGTTTCTCGGCGTCTGACGTCACGGAATTGAGATCCGGCAAAGAGAAGCGGTCAGAGCTTAGCGCTTCACAGGTGCAATTCTTTCACATCCACCCTGCACTTAGTGCTTAATGCACGCAAGGGTGTATACAGGTATTGTAGAGATATGTTGTAGAGAGGTATTGTGGTGAATATTCCAACTTCATTCAAACCACAAAACATGTAGTAGAAATTCCAAATAGGAAAATGAGTTCCATTACTTATAACCCGGGTTAAGTTTAAGGAATCCAAATGGTGTAGATATATTGCACATATGACAAAGGGTAGTCCTGCCTTCACAGCCGACGCGTTTCGCCCTCTTCAGGGCTTTGATAAAGCCCTGAAGAGGGCGAAACGCGTCTGCTGTGAAGGCAGGACTACCCTTTGTCATATGTGCAATATATCTACACCATTTGGATTCCTTAAACTTAACCCGGGTTATAAGTAATAGAACTCATTATCCTATTTGGAATTTCTACTACATGTTTTGTGGTTTGAATGAAGTTGGAATATTCACCACAATACCTCTCTACAACATCTCTCTACAATACCTGTATACACCCTTGCGTGCATTAAGCACTAAGTGCAGGGTGGATGTGAAAGAATCGCACCTGTGAAGCGCTAAGCTCTGACCGCTTCTCTTTGCCGGATCTCGATTCCGTGACGTCAGATGCAGAGAAACCCCAGTCGGATCCACTCGAGGGAGATACCGAACAGGGAAGGTGTACAGCAGACGATCAGGAGATCGTGGGTAAAGTAACTGTCAAGAACTCATAGCATAACATCTCTGTGCATACGCTGGTCTTGTATCTCTCTTAAGGAAGTGTGGAGTATTCAGAACACTTTGATTGGTAGACCTACCATATTAACTTTTTCCTCTGGCAGCTTGGTGGTTTTAATTGTCAATTTCATGAACTTTTAACTGAACTCTGATTTATGATATGTTTTAGAACCGTCAATTAATGTGCAATATATTTTATTGATTTTATATATAGCGGCCTTGTTATATACTGTATTAACATTTTTATGACAGTGTCATTTGGGGAAACGTCCCTTTGATGTGAATTATATATGTTTAAATAAACTGTATATATATTAAGTGAGAAATTACCTTTAGCTTTTGTTTTAGCGCTTCCCTTTTAACCCTTTCTTCTTATATTTATACTTTGTGACAATTTTAGGGATATTGTCATTTAGGGGGAGTTTGTTAATCTCTTTTTTGTCTTAGCGCACCTTAGACCCCTTTTTTTCCAAGACATTATTAAATAGATTAAGAAGGTGTGGTATTAAATGGGACTGGAAGGTCTTATAATACCTATTTGTAAAGCCGTCTGGGCCTGGAGCTTTGTCTGGTTTCATATCTTTAATTGCATCTGAGATGTCTCTACTAGTGATAGGGGAACCAAATTCCTTTTTTAATGCTTTTTACTTCTTTCTTTATCACCCCACTTCTTGGCTATTCATTAAACTGAATTGTGGGTGTGGTGAGAGGTGTATTTATAGGCATTTTGAGGTTTGGGAAACTTTGCCCCTCCTGGTAGGATTGTATATCCCATACGTCACTAGCTCATTGACTCTTGCCAATATGAAAGAAATGAATTTATCAGGTAAGTGCTTACATAAATTATGTTTTCCAAGACAAAAGCACATATGCATAGGCTCAAAAAAGAGGAGCCTGCAAAAACCCTTAAAATCCAATTAAGGCTCCAAGGTGGAAAAAAATGGCTTGAAAATGGTTGAAAACTCAAACCCAACATTCAGATAGAAAATGCAATTTTAAACAACTTTCCAATTTATTTCTATTATATAATTTGCTTCATTCTCTTCGTATCCTTGGTTGAAGCAGCAGCAAATGCACTACTGAGAGCTAAAAACCAGAACAAAACATAAAATAAAAAGATTTACAATCTTGCTGTGAAACAAAAACAGAAAGAACTGAAAACTTACCCTTCAAAGAACTGGCGGATAAATCCAAACCAACCTGAAGAAAATACAGAATCATAGGATTTCTAAAAGAAAACTAGGAAAAAGCATAAACCATACACCAGGAAATAAAGGCCTTCCAAACCTTATGCAAACCCTAAATAAAAAGAGAGAAGCACTCAACCTAGGAACGAACAATAGCATAATAGCTTGTTCTATGGTTAGTTACCACCCTAGAAGCAGCCTCTTTTTGCTCAACATGTGCCTTTCACAGAGAAGAACTTTCCTGTAGCATATCAGTCTGATCCTGACTTAACAGTACAATCCAGCCCGGTAATACCAGGCAATCCCTCTCTGAATGAGAGAAACTGCAAAACCCCAGACATACATTTCAGCCTATTGTGGGCCTAGTCAGCGAGGTGCAGCCATATCCCTCTAGGCACACTTCGCAACTGTCCACGTCTGGATTCCTGCATCGGCTTAGGGAGACTTCCCCAAGAGTCATAATTTGCATAAATAAAAAGAGAAAAGCACTCAACCTGGGAACGAACAATAGCATAACAGCTTGTTCTATGGCTAGTTACCACCCTAGAATCGCCATAGAACTAGCTGATAAGGGTGATGGGGGAAACCAGACGTGGACTCCTTGCCCAGTGGGCTTAGAGGAATATGGCTGCACCTCACTGACGAGGCCCATAGGAGGCCGAAACGATCATCTGGGGTTGTCATGTTCCTTGTTCAGAGGAGAATTGCCTGGTATTTTGGGGCTGGACTGACCTTACTTGGCGGGATAAGACTGATATACTTTAGGAAACTTTTCCTCTGTGAAAAGCACACTGGTCTAAAAGAGGCTGCTCCTGGGTGGTAAATCGCCATAGAACTAGCTGATGAGCTGTTGTTTGTTCCTGGTAGAGAGTGCTTCTCTCTTTGTGTGCTTATGCAAACCCTTCCTGACCACAGATTAACTAAGAACTACACATTCAATCTCCAAACCATCAAGCTTAGAAACTTGAGATCCTGATGGAAGAACGGACCTTGAGACAGGGTGATCTAGTCGAAGAGAAAGAGGCCATGGAGGCCATGGACTTCTGTAAAAAACAGATTCTGCAAAGCCAAGCCGAGCAAATGAAATCACAGTTGATGTATCCTGCCTGATCCAAGCAATCATCTTTGGAAAAAGAATCAAAGAAGAAAAGATATAGGCTAAATGAAACAAGCAAGGAGCTTTAAGAGCATCCACAAACTCTGCATGAGGATCCCTTAACCTCCCAAAAAAAAAAAACTGGAAATCTAGATGATCAACAGAGAAGCCATCAGATCTATCTCTGGGAAACCCCAAATAAACACAATTTAACAGAATACATCAGGATAAAGAACACATTCTCCTGAATGCAGGGAATGACGCCCTTGTAAATCTGATTCCCAGTTACTCACCCCTAGAAAATAAACTTCAGAGATTAGACAACAATTGTCATGGGATCCAAATAAATTCTATGAGAGAACTAATAAAACTTCAATGCAAAAAAGCTACCAAAGGAAATAGAACAGACTAGAGATCAGATTCAAGCTAAAATCAGCTACAACCTTCTCTGATCTGTCAAATAAATCTCATGGAGACTAATCAAATTAAACACTCAGAAAAGAGAATCTGATCTGGGGAACAAGGAAACGCTTTAGAAAATGTATTCTCCAACCATATTGCTAAAGAAACAGCAACAATTACTAAAAATGAAGCTTGAAAAACCTTTGGCTATAATCATAAACAAAAGATTAACCAGAACATTAAAAATACAATGTAAGCAAAGAAACAGAGCAAATGGAAGAGCAACAAACTGAAAATGTTTGTCCAGGAAAACAAACCTTAGAAACTGATGAAGATATTTGTGAATAGAAATATGAAGGAAAATACCCTATAAATCTATTGTGGACATAAACTGACCTTGCTTAATAAGAGGCAGAATAGTCTGAATAGATAACATTCTGAATGAAAAAAAACCTAAAAAAAAATTTAAAAAAAATTGTTCAGAGCCTTCAAATCCAAAACTGGCCTAAAACAAAGTCCCCTCCCCTTTTGGAACAAACATGAGATTTGAAGGATCCTTTGGAAAATAGGACAGAAAAAACATCCCCTGAAAGGCCTCAACCTAAAACCTTATCAGTAACCCTGAGGAACTAAATTTAGAACCCAAGGACCCTTAATAGACTGAAACCAAGCCTCATGAAAAAAGTGTAACCTACTTCCTACCAGAATATCTGAATTGGGGGCTGCATCTTCATGTTGACTTGGATGAGGGAGAAGGTTACTTAGGTCTAAACCAATTGGTATTCAACTTCTTCTGAGAGGAAAAACATAATTTATGCTTACCTGATAAATTAATTTCATGGTGTTGAGAGTTCACGATTCATTAGTCTTGGGAATTACTCTTCCCTACCAATAGAAAGGAGACAAAGATTCCCAAACCGCAAGAACTCTGTAAACCCCCCCGCCCAACTCACCAGTACCTCAGTCTAACATTTATCCGAGCACAAAGAGGAAGGAAAACGAATAAGAGCATACAAATTAGAATAAAGGGAAAGAGTGATAACTGATCTGATAGAATGAGCAGATATCCAAATACATGGAGGCAGACCTGCTTCCAAGAAAGCTATATAAAACAGAAGCTTTAATCAAGGAGCCAAAGAAACAGCAGAAAGTTTCTGCCCTTTCTTAGAACCAGCAAAAGGAACAAACAAACTAAAAGTTTGTCTGAAAACCTTAGTAATGTCTACATAACACTAGAAACCTCTAACAGAATCCAAAACATGAAGAGATTAATCTGAACAATTCTAAGGATTAAGAAATGAAGACGGAAGGAATAACAAAGTTCCAACTAATATTGTCAGGAAACACAACCTTATCCTAAAGAAAATAAGGAGGAACACCAGAAAGAATATAAACTCTTCTAACAGAGGAAAAAGCTAAAAGAAATCCACCTGATGCATAAGTTCAAAAAGGAGGAACCTGCAAAATCCTCAAGACCAAATAAAGGTTCCAAGGGGGAAAAAAATGGATAATAACAGTTTTAAATTCTAGGCCAGGCTAGAATCAAACCATAAATGAAAGGAATATTAGCAATCTTCTATGGAACATAACTAAAAAAGGCAGGAATCTGACCCTTCAAAGAACTGGTGGTTAAATCTATATTTAAACCACAATGTAAAAATAGAAAGAAAACTAGGAATTCTAAAAGAATATAAATAAATAAAGGCCTTCCAGACCTGTAGATAAAATGTCCCTTATCACAGACTTATAAATCTCCATACAATCTCCATACAATCAAAGAGAACTAGAATACAGGCAGAAAAAAAATTACCTGAAAAATAGAAAATAGCCAAAATTGAAAATGAAAAATGAATTGCAAAGGATTCTAAGTCTAACCCTAAAAGGTTCTTTAAGTACATAAATAGCAAAAAAACTAAGAAAGACAATATAGGTACATTAAAATGCGTGGAGGGTAGCATGGTTAACAGTGACAGGGAGAAGGCTGAGGTACTAAACCAGTTTTTTTCTTCAGTATACACGAGAGAGGAACCAATGGACGATACATTGGAACAAACTAGAACATGCCAGTTCATACCTTAAACTGGGTTATGTATAGAGGATATCAGGAAACAACTGGATAATATTAAGGTAAATAAAACTCCAGGCCCAGATGGAAAATTTAGCACTGTAAGGAATCAGTTGATGTGATATACTTAGGTTTTGCAAAGGCATTTGATACAGTGCCACATGGGAGATTAATTCACAAAATTAAGGGACTGGGAATAGCTGAAAATGTTAGCTCATGGATAAATAACTGGCTAAAAGATAGGGAGCAACGAGTAGTAGTGAATGGATCATACTCAGATTGGACAAAGGTAATCAGTGGAGTACCCCAGGGATCAGTACTGGGCCCTGTTCTTTTCAATATTTTTATAAATGACTTGGAGCAAGGATTAAATAGCGACATCTATATTTTTGCAGATGATACTAAGTTAAGTAAGGTTATTAGGTCAGAGCAGGAGGAACTTTCGTTACAAAAGGATCTGCAAAAATTAGAAGTATGGGCAGGTAAATGGAAAATGAGATTTAATACAGGAAAAGGCAAGGTTCTACATTTTGGAAGTAAAAATAAGCAGGCAACATATTATGTAAATGCGACAAGACTTAGCCAAACAGAGGAGGAAATGGATTTGGGAGTAGTAATAGATAACAAGCTAAAGATGGGTGCACAATGCAGAAGAGAGGCTACAAAGGCTAATAATACAAGTATGTATTAAAAGAGGCATTGAGGCCCATTTATCAAGCTCCATATGGAGCTTGTGGGCCCGTGTTTCTGGCGAATCTTCAGACTCGCCAGAAACGCAAGTTATGGAGCAGCAGTCTAAAGAACTAGAAAAAGTTCAGAGAAGGGCCAAAAAGCTAATAAGGGGAATGGAGAAATTAAACTATGAGGAGAGGCTAGCCAAACTGGGTCTATTTTCTTTAGAAACAAGGCGCTTGA
This sequence comes from Bombina bombina, assembly GCF_027579735.1. NCBI lineage: Eukaryota > Metazoa > Chordata > Amphibia > Anura > Bombinatoridae > Bombina > Bombina bombina. Next base: position 413,825,273 of record NC_069500.1, read on the forward strand.
GAGGTGACATGATTACTTTATATACCGTAAATATATTCAAGGCCCATATACAGAGATGGAAGGAGCTCTGTTTATTCCATGAAAATTATTTGTGACAAGAGGTCACATTTTAAGGTTGGAGGAAAGGAGATTTAATCTCCTGCAATGGAAACGTTTTTTCACTGTAAGAGCAATAAAATTGTGGAACTCATTACCAAAGGAGGTGGTGAATGCCAATACCCTAGATACATTTTAAAATTGTTTGGATACATTTCTGTCTAGAAACAAATTTCATGGATATGATTACCAGTATTAAATGAGTCACCTTTTAGTGAGATTATTTAAGCTTAATTGGAGTTTTTTGTAAGTATTTTAGATTTGTATGATGATTGAACTTGATGGACTTCGGTCTTTTTTTAACCTCATCTACTATGTAAAGTCTATGTAAAGTCTGGATGCATAAAAGGAACCAAGGAAAGAAGCTGGACATCAGAACCAAATCTGCAAACCTATGTAAAAAGTTATACTTCAGTTACTGCCCAGCTGCAGGTTAAAAAAAAAAAAAAAAAACAATGAAGAAATGAACTGCAGCCAATCAGCATCAACAGTGCTGAGGTCATGAACTCTTTTATGGTGATCTCATGAGATTTCATAGTAAACTTCCTTAAACTGAATAGGGGAACGAAGCTTACTCACTTGTCTATCCCGGGCCGGGACAGGCATACTGATTTGCTGCTTAAAGTCCTTTGCAATGGGGTTTGAATTCTTAGGATATTTTGAGGTAAAATATCTTTCTTTTTTACATAGAAATGTTCAGGCGATATTTTCTAGTCAGCTTTTTACAGCTATGCTGCATCACTTTCAAGTGTTTAAACATTTGTGCATCATGACCTCTCCACTACCTAAAAGGTGGCATATTGAAACCATTCCGATCCGATTGATTGACAGCCCCTGTTAGCGGCTGATTGGCCGCAAGTGAGCAGGTGGTGAAATGCTTGTGCAATGATAAATGTGAACAGCATTTAGCGATGTCCAGTGGACATGATTTGCTATAGCGAATCCTGTCCGCTCGACGCTTGATAAATCAAGCCCAATGTCTGTAATATGCACAGGAGGAAGGAGAAGAAAAAAGAGATGTACAGTGAAAAGGGAGAAAGAGTATATTTATATTTTTAGGTTTGGCTGTTAAAACTAATATATAATGACATTTTCTCTAAGTGGGTCACTTATCTTTAGTTTATGATCTGTGAAACCACAAGTATCTCAGTGTCATTGACTACACATGAGTAAAATATTCCATATGGTAACAGGGATCGCCTCTATTACCACAATAGGCAAAAACTAACAAAGCTCATTGCTGCTGAAGTGTGTTTTTTCAGCTAAAGAATAATTGCTACAATATATATCATTATGCTCCAGGTTTGCAGAATCCAGATGGAAAAATATATAACTGTATACATACTGGCATAGGCCATACACTAGCAAGCTTGTTAATTTCCTTCAACGGATCATAAAACGTGGGAAATAATGTTACTATTGCCCTAGTCTCCTTATTGTCTACCAGGGTCGGAGATCTGGAAACAGTCTTATTGATGTTTAACATCAGCTATGTCTTATTTTTAACTCCTTCTTTGCTGCGTCTTTTCTAAATACTCAGGAAAAATCATTGTTATTTTTTTTCTGCATAAGTTGGATTTAAGGAGCAAATGCAGTGCTTTTCCTATCCACATAAATTACTATAGTGTAGTATACAAGGTAAACAACAGTCACTCTTTCCTAAATATTTAAAAGGACAAAGAAAGATTCTAGATCTATTTTTAAATGAAAATTAACAATTGACTATTAGAAGATAAAAAAAATTTGATGCTTGCAATTTGCATAGAAAATTTGTGGACGTAAAATATGCAAAACATAAAAAAATTATACCAATTTTAAAGCTACACAAAATTCTGATTTCACAGATTGGTACAATAACTAATTTACACTCACAACCCAGCTGTCCTATTTGGATAGTTGTAAATTTGTATTTGCTTATAGATAAACAAAAATATATGAACCTTAACACCAACAACAGGTAATTGTTATTACTATGACTAGCTAGGACATAAAACCCCTCATTTCAATGGTTGGGACATCATCTATCAAATTAGGGGTCTTAAGATATATTTTAATGAGGTGTGGTGTATGCTATGTTCACAGAAAGTGGCCTCTATTGAGCGGCTATCCTACAAGCAGTAAATATATTAGGTAGGTGATTGACATAAAGGCGCCTATTTAACAAAGGTCTGTCAGACCTGATCCGACAGACCTCGCTGAATGAGGAGAGCAATACGCTCTCCGTATTCAGCATTGCACCAGCAGCTCTGGTGCAACGCCGCCCCCTGAAGATTCACGGCCAATCGGCCAACAGCAGGGGGGTGTCAATCAACACAATCGGACTCGATCGGGTTGAATTGCGGCGATGTCTGTCTTTAGACCGCTGCTTCATAACTGGTGTTTATGCCACACAGTGTATATGTATATATATATATATATTAGTGAAGGAGGGCACTCACAGGACTCTTTTGGATAAAAAAAACAGTGCAATTTTATTTCCAAACGTGTTTAACATTAGATTAAATGTCGACGTTGCAACCCTATTATGGGCCTTCTTCAAGACAAATATGATCTGAAAAAATACAAAACATACAAATGGAATCTAAGTGGACAGTGCAACATAAAAGATGCCAGACACATATTAAAAATTTATTACAACAGTGACAAACCTCCACTACAGAAATTAACCAACTAGCTCACACTTGAGCTCAACATTATAAAAACCAAAGAAGAAGAAAGAGGATAAATTTCTCTCACACCCTAGCCCATATATCAGCTACTTTAGACCACATCCAGAGTGCACATGGCAAAGCTATCAATATACGAAATCGTACATAAATACTAGCAACCTAACTGGTAAATCCCCCACTCATGCTGAATCACTGCAAGGCACAAATAGAACCAACATAGACAATCATTGAGACTGTAAAGAACCCTAGTGTATTTGCATAGCCATAAAAAACAGTTGCACATACAATATACCCTCACCTGCACTGGGTTTCAACTGCTACCTCACACCTCCCACATGCCTGGTAACAAATGAAATGCTAGACTAACTAATACATAAATGAGGGTCATCGTGCCTACCCCAATCATATGAGCTGACACGCTTATACCCAAATATAATTGCGCATCATAGGATACGCTGTCGCAACCCATACAACAGCTGAACCCATAATCAGACAAGTGAAGATAGACAATCTCCCAAGTGCCGCCAAATGAATTTCAAATATAACGCCAGCTAAAACGCATAATCACAGAGATTCACTATCTCTACCGTAATTCCATAACAGCCCTCTAACATATGTATATTGCAATAACCCAACAAAAAAATAAAATAAACAAGGAAAGCACTTCAGGTACTTACTTGTGCAATGAAGCGTGCATTACTCACGACGGCGTACAAGTCGGACTCCCAACAGAGCAGAGGTATCAGCGATTCCAGAAATGCCACACACCTGGCATTTAAATAGACCCGTCAACATAGAAGGCAGCCAATCATCAGGGCGCATAGATACACACCCACATATGTGAAAACCAGTCGCGGCCGTAACCCGCACACACCCCCTTGGATAGACAATCATGGTGTAGTATATCTAATATGAGTGCTTAATAATGTGTCAGGCATAAAGACATAAAAATGATTGCCGAAAGTAAGCCCCAACAGGGTACTTATATCCAATATGTTAAGCACGAATAATAGATAAAGACCTCCGTTAATGCCGTAGACAATAAAAATTGACATCATAAGTTATACACAGCAATGACCTTTTAGAGCCTAAGGCCTCTAGTTATAAAGCTCCGTATTTACCTGCATTCGCCGGCCCAATATGCTCGCCTAACATCGCCACCGCGGACCTGAATACGTTCGCCAAAGTTATCAAAAAAGCTGTTAAGAAGCCGCGCAGCAAGTACGGTGCGATGAGCGGCGGACTGTTGTTAACTGACACTCATCGATCTCGCTGCTCATCGGCTTCTTCGCAGCTTTCTTGCTAGCCTATCACTAAGCACCCACACTATACTACACAGTTATACCCCCTAAACCGCCGCTCCAGGACCCCGCCACAACTATAATAAATATATTAACCCCTAATCCGCCGCTTCCGGATCCAGCCGCCACTATAATAAATATATGAACCCCTAAATCGCCGCCCCCGGACCCCGCCGCCACCTACATTATACCTATTAACCTAATCTACCCCCCTACACCGCCGCCAATATATTAAATGAATTAACCACAAAAGTCTAACCCTAACCCTAACACCCCCCTAACTTAAATATTATTTAAATTAATCTAAATAAATATTCCTATAATTAAATAAATTAATCCTATTTAAAACTAAATACTTACCTATAAAATAAACCCTAAGATAGCTACAATATAATTAATAATTACATTGTAGCTATTTTAGGGTTTATTTTTATTTTACAGGCAACTTTGTATTCATTTTAACTAGGTACAATAGCTATTAAATAGTTATTAACTATTTAATAGCTACCAAGTTAAAATAAGTACAAATTTACCTGTAAAATAAATGCTAACCTAAGTTACAAATACACCTAATACTACACTATCATTAAATTAATTAAATCAATTAACTACAATGATCTAAATTAAAATACAATTAAATAAACTAAACTATATTACAAAAACAAACACTAAGGGGTCGATCCGATAAAAATCGTCGCCCGCAAAAGTCGGCGACGCCAATATTTGCGCGGGTTTGGTATCCTATATACAGCGTAACCTAGAAGTTACGCGCGTATATTTCTGCCGTCGCCCGTAGTTTTTTGGGCCATAGGCAGGTATACCAAACCCGGGCAGTTTGGTATCCAATATACAGCGTAAGGACTTACGTGGCGAAAATGGAGAAATCTTACTCCATTTTCACCTCGCCACAAAAAGCAGCCGTAAGAAGCCTTACGCTGACTATTGGAGCCCCGTAACTCCCTAAACTGGCTGCTAAAATAAATCTAACACCTAACGCATGCGCAATGTCTATCTCCCTGTCAACCGCGATCCCCCGCCGCAATCCATAATAAAGTATTTAACCCCTAAACCGTCGCCATCTACATAAACTAACCCCCTACTGTGAGCCCCTAAAACCGCCACCATCTAACTGATCTATCCCCTAATGTGAACCCCTTACACCGCCGCCATCTATATTAAAATTATTAACCCCTAATTTAATCTACCTACCCCGCCGCCAGCTATATTATCTATATTAACCCTAAGTATATTATAGTTAATATAGTTATTACATTATATATATTAACTATATTAACCCTAATTATATTAGGGTTAATATAGTTACTATAGTATTTATATAAACTATATTAACTCTATCTAACCCTAACACCCCTAACTAAATTCTTATTAACCCTTTAATGACCGAGGACGTGCAGGGTACGTCCTCAAAAAAAAGGCAGTTAACGCCTGAGGACGTACCCTGCACGTCCTCGGTGTGGAAAGCAGCTGGAAGCGATCCTGCTCGCTTCCAGCTGCTTTCCGGTTATTGCAGTGATGCCTCGATATGGAGGCATCCTGCAATAACCTTACATGGCCATCCGATGCAGAGAGAGCCACTCTGTGGCCCTCTCTGCACCGGACATCGATGGCCGGTATCGTTGGTGGGTGGGAGCCGAATTGGGAGGCGGGTGGGCGGCCATCGGTGTGTCCTGTGAGATCAAGGGGGGCGGGATCGGAGGCGGGATGTTAGGGGGCGCGCGCGTGCACGGAGGTTGGCGGACGGGCGCGTGTACGGGGCGGGAGTGGGTGGGAACCGCTACACTACGGAAAATAGTGTTAAGAAAAAAATTTAAAAATGCCCAAATCTTGTTTGTGCAAAAGCACAAAAAGAGATTGCGGAGGGTTGGTTTTGTATGGGGGGAAGCTACACTACAGAAAATTTTAATAAAAAAAAACAAAAAAAAAACCATGTTTTCTTCTAAAATGGGTACTGGCAGACAGCTTCCAGTACCCAAGATGGCACAGATTAAGTTAGAGTGGGAGGGTTATAGTGCTGTTTGGGGGGGATCAGTGAGGTTGGGGGCTAAGGGGGGGTAGTTCACAGCAGCATATGTAAATATGCTTTAAAAAACACATAAAAACAACAAATATAGCATTTATTTTAGTACTGGCAGACTTTCTGCCAGTACTTAAGATGGCGGGGACAATTCTGGGGTGGGGGAGGGAAGAGAGCTGTTTGGGAGGGATCAGGGGGTCTGATGTTTCAGGTGGGAGGCTGAGCTCTACACTAAATGTGATATTAACCCTGCAAGCTCCCTACAAGCTACCTAATTAACACCTTCACTGCTAGCCATAATATACGTGTGATGCGCAGCGGCATTTAGCGGCCTTCTAAATACCAAAAAGCAACGCCAAAGCCATATATGTCTGCTATTTCTGAACAAAGGGGATCCCAGAGAAGCATTTACAACCATTTGTGCCATAACTGCACAAGCTGTTTGTAAATGATTTCAGTGAGAAACCTAAAATTGTGAAAAATTTAACGTTTTTTTTTATTTGATCGCATTTGGCGGTGAAATGGTGGCATGAAATATACCAAAATGGGCCTAGATCAATACTTGGGGTTGTCTACTACACTACACTAAAGCTAAAATTACCCCAAAAAGCTCCCTACATGCTCCCTAATTAACCCCTTCACTGCTGGGCATAATACACGTGTGGTGCGCAGTGGCATTTAGTGGCCTTCTAATTACCAAAAAGCAACACCAAAGCCATATAAGTCTGCTATTTCTGAACAAAGGGGATCCCAGAGAAGAATTTACAACCATTTGTGCTATAATTTCACAAGCTGTTTGTAAATAATTTCAGTGAGAAACCTAAAGTTTGTGAAAAAATTTGTGAAAAAGTGAACAATTTTTTTTATTTGATCGCATTTGGTGGTGAAATGGTGGCATGAAATATACCAAAATGGGCCTAGATCAATACTTTGGGTTGTCTACTAAAAACAAATATATACATGTCAATGGATATTCAGAGATTCCTGAAAGATATCAGTGTTCTAATGTAACTAGTGCTAATTTTGAAAAAAAAATGGTTTGGAAATAGCAAAGTGCTATTTGTATTTATGGCCCTATAACTTGCAAAAAAAGCAAAGAACATGTAAACATTGGGTATTTCTAAACTCAGGACAAAATTTAGAAACTATTTAGCATAGGTGTTTTTTGGTGGTTGTAGATATGTAACAGATTTTGGGGGTCAAAGTTAGAAAAAGTGTATTTTTTTTTCAATTTTTCCTCATTTTATAATTTTTTTACAGTAAATTATAAGATATGATGAAAATAATGGTATCTTTAGAAAGTCCATTTAATGGCGAGAAAAACGGTATATAATATGTGTGGGTACAGTAAATGAGTAAGAGGAAAATTACAGCTAAACACAAACACCGCAAAAATGTAAAAATAGCCTTGGTCCCAAACGGACAGAAAATGGAAAAGTGCTGTGGTCATTAAGGGGTTAAATAAATCTAATTCATATTATAAACTAAAATATTCCTATTTAAATCTAAATACTTACCTATAAAATAAACCCTAAGAGAGCTACAATGTAATTAATAATTACATTATAGCTATGTTAGGGTTTATATTTATTTTACAGGTAAATTGTTAATTATTTTAACTAGGTATAATAGCTATTAAATAGTTATTACCTATTTAATAGCTACATAGTTAAAATAATTACCCAATTACCTGTAAAATAAATCCTAACCTAAGTTACAAATACACCTACACTATCAATAAATTAAATAAACTACAAATATCTATCTAAAAATACAATTAAATAAACTAAACTAAATTACAAAAAAAAACAAACACTAAATTATAAAAAATAAAAAAAAGATTACAAGATTTTTAAGCTAATTACACCTATTCTAAGCCCCCTAATAAAATAATAAACCCCCAAAATAAAAAAAATTCCCTACCCTATTCTAAATTAAAAAAAAGTTCAAAGCTCTTTTACCTTACCAGCCCTTAAAAGGGCCATTTGTGGGGGCATGCCCCAAAGAAAACTGCTCTTTTGCCTGCAAAAAAAAACACAATACCACCCCCCAACATTACAACCCACCACCCACATACCCCTAATCTAACCCAAACCCCCCTTAAATAAACCTAACACTACCCCCCCCCTGAAGATCTCCCTACCTTGTATTCACCCCGCCGGGCAGAACTCCTCATCCGATCCGGGCGATGTCTTCCAGCAAGCGGCAGTGAAGTCTTCTTCCATCCGGGTGATGTCTTGAAGCAAGCGGCAGAGAGTCTTCTTCCATCGGCGATGTCTTCAAGCAAATCGGCATCTTCAATCTTCTTTGTTCGCTCCTCCGCCGCGGAGCATCCATCCGGCACGACGACTTCCCGACGAATGAGGTTCCTTTAAATGACGTCATCCAAGATGGCGTCCGCCGAATTCCGATTGGCTGATAGGATTCTATCAGCCAATCGGAATTAAGGTAGAAAAATCTGATTGGCTGATTCAGTTTATTTAATTGTATTTTTAGATAGATATTTGTAGTTTATTTAATTTATTGATAGTGTAGGTGTATTTGTAACTTAGGTTAGGATTTATTTTACAGGTAATTGGGTAATTATTTTAACTAGGTAGCTATTAAATAGGTAATAACTATTTAATAGCTATTATACCTAGTTAAAATAATTAACAATTTACCTGTAAAATAAATATAAACCCTAACATAGCTATAATGTAATTATTAATTATATTGTAGCTATCTTAGGGTTTATTTTATAGGTAAGTATTTAGATTTAAATAGGAATATTTTAATTAATAATATTAATATTAGATTTATTTTAATAAGAGTTTAGTTAGGATGTTAGAGTTAGATAGGGTTATTATACTTAATATATATATAATATAATAACGATATTAACTATATGAACCCTAATATAATTAGGGTTAATATAGTTAATATATTTATAATATAATAACTATATTAACTATATTAACCCTAATATAATTAGGGTTAATATAGTTAATATAGCTGGCGGCGGTGTAGGGGGATTAGATTAGGGGTTAATACATTTATTATAGGTGGCCGCGGTGTAGGGGGATGTAGATTGTAGGCAAAAGAGCAGTTTATTTTGTGACAAAGCCCCGCCAAAAGCCCTTTTAAGGGTTGGCAAAAGAGCTGAATTCTTTGGGGCATGCCCCGGAAAAAGCCCTTTTAAGGGCTGGCAAAAGAGCTGTTACTTTGGGGCAATGCCACGCAAAAAGCCCTTTTCAGGGCTATTTGTAGGGTTAGACTTAGGTTTAGTGGTAGGGATAGTTTAGTATTTTAGGGGTTAAATAATTTAATATAGATGGCGGCGGGGTAGGGGGATTAGATTAGGGGTTAATAATTTTAAAATAGATAGCGGCGGGGTAGGGGCTCACTTTAGGGGGTAGGTAAGGTAGATGGCGGCGGTGTTAGGGGCTCACTTTAGGGGGTTATAGATTTAATATAGCTGACGGCGGTTTAGGGGTTAATAACTTTATTAGGTAGCGGCGGGCTCCGGGAGCGGCGGTTTAGGGGTTAATACATATTTTATGGTTAGGCTAGTGAGGGGGGATAGCGGATAGAGGGTTAGACGTGTCGGGCTATGTTGGGGAGGCGTGTTAGAGGTGTCGGGCTATGTTAGGGAGGCGTGTTAGACAGTGCGGGTGATTTAGACTTTAGTCAGGTTTTGTAGGCGCCGGCAGTTTCTAACGTGCCGCAAGTCACTGGCGACGCCAGAAATTTGTACTTGCGCAGATTTCTGGACATCGCTGGTTTATCTGACTTACGGCACGTTAGCATCTGACGGCGCAGTATATGGGATAGCTCGAGTTGCGAGCTGAAACTGCGGGCGACGCGGGTTCCCTCGCTTGCGCCGCAAACTACGATCTATATCGGATCGCGCCCATGATTACAAAAAATAAAAAAATATTACAAGAAGTTTAATCTAATTACACCTAATCTAAGCCCCCTAATAAAATAAAAAAGCCCCCCAAAATAATAAAATTCCCTATCCTAAACTAAATTACAAAGTAACCAGCTCTTTTACCAGCCTTAAAAGGGCTTTTTTTCCGGGGCATTGCCCCAAAGTAATCAGCTCTTTGACCTGTAAAAAAAAGAAATACAATACCCCCCCCAACATTACAACCCACCACCCACACACCCCTACTCTAAAACCCACCCAATCCCCCCTTAAATAAACCTAACACTACCCCCTTGAAGATCTCCCTACCTTGAGCCGTCTTCACCCAGCCGGGCCGAACTCTTCATCCGATCCGGGCACAAGTGGTCCTCCAGCCGGGCAGAAGTCTTCATCCAATCGGGGCAGAAGAGGTCCTCCATCCAGCAGAAGTCTTCATCCAAGCGGCATCTTCTATCTTCATCCTTCCGGCGATGATCGGCTCCATCTTGAAGACCTCCGGCGCGGAGCCTCCTTCCAGCACGACGGACTAACGACGAATGATGGATCCTTTAAATGACGTCATCCAAGATGGCGTCCCTCGAATTCTGATTGGCTGATAGGATTCTATCAGCCAATCGGAATTAAGGTAGGAAAAATCCTATTGGCTGATGTAATCAACTAATCGGATTGAAGTTCAATCCGATTGGCTGAGTGGATCAGCCAATAGAATGCAACGTCAATTCTATTGGCTGATAGGGAATTTTATTATTTTGGGGGGCTTTTTTTATTTTATTAGGGGGCTTAGATTAGGTGTTATTAGATTAAACTTCTTGTAATATTTTTTAATTTTTTGTAATTTAGTGTTTTGTTTTTTTGTAATATAGTTTAGTTTATTTAATTGTATTTTAATTTAGATCATTGTAGTTAATTGATTTAATTAATTTAATGATAGTGTAGTGTTAGGTGTATTTGTAACTTAGGTTAGGATTTATTTTACAGGTAGATTTGTACTTATTTTAACTAGGTAGCTATTACATAGTTAATAACTATTTAATAGCTATTGTACCTAGTTAAAATAAATACAAAGTTGCCTGTAAAATAAAAATAAACCCTAAAATAGCTACAATGTAATTATTAATTATATTGTAGCTATCTTAGGGTTTATTTTATAGGTAAGTATTTAGTTTTAAATAGGATTAATTTATTTAATTATAGGAATATTTATTTAGATTAATTTAAATAATATTTAAGTTAGGGGGGTGTTAGGGTTAGACTTAGGTTTTGGGGTTAATTAATTTATTATATTGGCGGTGGTGTAGGGGGGTAGATTAGGGGTTAATCAATGTACTGTAGGTGGCGGCGGTGTAGGGGGGCAGGATAGGGGTTAATAAATGTAATGTAGGTGGCGGCGGGCTCCGGGTGCGGCGGTTTAGGGGTTAAACAATTAATTTATTTGCGGCGGGGTCCGGGATCGGCAGGATAAGGGTTAATAACTTTATGTAGGTGGCGGCGGTATAGGGAGCGGCAGATTAGGGGTTAATAGGTATAATGTAGGTGGCGGCAGGGTCCGGGAGCGGCGATTTAGGGGTTCATATATTTATTATAGTTGCGGCAGGGTCCGGGAGCAGCAGTTTAGGGGTTAATAAGTATAAAGTAGGTGGCGGCGGTGTAGGGGGGGCAGATTAGGGGTGTTTAGACTCGGGGTACATGTTAGGGTGTTAGGTGCAGACACTTCCCATAGAAATCAATGGGGTATCGGGCAGCAGCGAACATGAGCTCTCGCTGCATTCAGACTCCCATTGATTCCTATGGGATCTGCCGCCTCCAGGGCGGCGGATTGAAAACCAGGTACACTGGCCCGGAATAGTGGCGAGCGTACCTGGTTGTTCTTTGATAACTTCCAAAAGTAGTCAGATTGTGCCAAACTTGCGTTCGGAACATCTGTAGTGACGTAACCATCGAGTCCGGCGGATCGTATGTTATGTCACTATATTCTACTTTTGCCGGGCTGTAGGGCTTGATAACTACAGCGAATCAGCCTCGCCACAAATACGCTGCGGAATTCCAGTGTATTTGTGGTTGACGGCTTGATAACTAGAGGTCTAACTGTTAACACATTAGCCAGACTAAGACAGCGTGACAGCTAGATCAAACAATTCAAGCACACCACATCCAATGGGGTTGACCACCCGTCTCAAGCTGTAGTGTACACAAAGCAACTCAAATAATTCCGATAGCCTGTTAACGCAACAAGTTTCTATGATACAGCAATCAGATAAACCATAATGGAGATAAGGCCTCCATCTTAGACCGACAATGCAGAGTCAATATTACACAGCCAACCCATGTACCCTGTGCTAGCCGCAAACTACATGACAGACTTAAGGTAGCATCAGGTACTTACATGCGCAATACCTTACACGCTATGCACACCGGCTTACAGTCTGGACTCCCAACCCAGTAGCGATGATACTAACAGAGCCATACTTCTACAAGCGCTCATCTACACCAGAGCCAATACTATTTCACCTTACAACCGTGGCTAATAACCCATGGTTAATAACTAAATCCAAACTACCACACTAGTGTGTTACAGTGGACCATACAAGCTCACAAAGTGCACAAACCCACAAGTATAAATACCACCTCTACTTAAACTCAAGGAGAAGATAAGACCCCACTCTGAATCTGGGAATCAAACATAGATGCCACCTCAACTAGACACAGGGAGAAGATATGACCCCTCTCAGAATCTGGGGATCAAACCAGTGCAGCCCTTCAATGACTAATATTGCACATCATATCTACTATAATAAACTACTGAGGACAGGGAGTACCGCGCGCCGGCCATAGACCGTTAACCATAAAGGACCACAATCTGCTATCATGAGTACCGCGACATAAGAGAAGAATAGATACTGAGGGGAAACTTAGGAACACCCAAAGAAAGAGGTGACATATCAAGAAAAGCATAATCTGTGCTAGTGGCTGGGCTCTCTATATAATAGCCCACGCCCTGATGGTACACTTCAATAGAACAGAAAATAATCTATGCTGGCATTCAGGCCGACAAGAGTGAGAGTATCAAGCCTGTACATCCATTGTGCTTCACACTTCAGCAACTGCCAGTTCCTATCACCACCACGTTTGAGGGGGGCCACTCTATCAATCAGCATGGCCCTAAGTGATGAAATGCGGTGTTGGTGTTCAAGAAAGTGCCTTGCCACAGGCTGATCCAAGTGTCCCTGTTTGAGGGCAGTTCTTCTGATGGCACTCTTGTGATTACCAAGTCTCTTGAGGAAGGTGGTACTAGTACTTTAAACTCTCACTCCTGTCGGCCTGAATGCCAGCATAGATTATGCTCTGTTCTATTGAAGTGTACCATCAGGGCATGGGCTATTATATAGAGCCCAGCCTCTAGCACAGATTATGCTTTTCTTGATATGTTATATGTCACCTCTTTCTTTGGGTGTTCCTAAGTTTCCCCTCAGTATCTATTCTTCTCTTATGTCGTGGTACTCATGATAGCATATTGTGGTCCTTTATGGTTAACGGTCTATGCCCGGCGCACGGTACTCCCTGTCCTCAGTAGTTTATTATAGTAGATATGATGTGCAATATTGGTCATTGAAGGGCTGCACTGGTTTGATCCCAAGATTCTGAGAGGGATCATATCTTCTCCCTGTGTCTAGTTGAGGTGGCATCTATGTTTGATCCCCAGATTCAGAGCGGGGTCTTATCTTCTCCTTGAGTTTAAGTAGAGGTGGTATCTATACTTGTGGTTTTGTGCACTTTGTGAGCTTGTATGGTCCACTGTAACACACTAGCGTGGTAGTTTGGTTTTAGTTATTAACCATGGGTTATTAGCCACGGTTATAAGGTGAAATAGTATTGGCTCTGGTTTAGATGAGCGCTTGTTGAAGTATGGCTCCGTTAGTATCATTGCTACTGGGTTGGGAGTCCAGCCGGTAAGCCGGTGTGTGTAGCGTGTAAGTACCTGATGCTACCTTAAGTCTGTCATGTGATTTGCGGCTAGCACAGGATACACGGGTTGGCTGTGTTATATTGATGTTCTGTTAGGGCTAACTAGCCATACATTGGATCAGGTTCATAAGTATATGTGCTTTAGGAGACAGAATGTGTGACTCAGCATTGTTGGTCTAAGATGGAGGTCTTATCTCCATTATGGTTTATCTGATTGCTGTATCGTAGACACTTGTTGCATTAACGGGTTAATCAGAATTATTTGAGTTGCTTTGTGTACACTACAGCTTGTCACGGGTGGTCAACCCTTGGATGTGGTGTGCTTGAATCGTTTGTTCTAGCTGTTATGCTGTCTTAGTCTGGCTGATGTGTTAACAGTAAGACTCTAAAAGGTCATTGCTGCGTTTAACTTATTATGTAAATTTTATGGTCTACGGCATTAACGGAGGTCTTTATCTGTTATTTGTGCTTATCATATTGGGTATAAGTACCCTGTTGGGGCTTACTGTCGGCCATCATTATTATGTCTTTATGCCTGACACATTATTAAGCACTCATATTAGGTATACTACACCATGATTGTCTGTCCAAGGGGGTGTGTGCAGGTTATGGCCGCGACTGGTTTTCACATATGTGGGTGTGTATCTATGCGCCCTGATAATTGGCTGCCTTCTATGTTGATGGGTCTATTTGCACGCTTCATTGCACAAGTAAGTACCTGAAGTGCTTTCCTTGTTTATTTTATTTTTATGTTGGGTTATTGCAATATACATATGTTAGAGGCTGTTATGGAATTATCGTAGAGATAGTGAGTCTCTGTGATTATGCGTTTTAGCTGGCGGTATATGTGATATTCATTTGGAGGCACTTGGGAGATTGTCTATCTTCACTTGTCTGATTATGGGTTCAGCTGTTGTATGGGTTGCAACAGCGTGTCCTATGATGCGCAATTTTATTTGGGTATAAGTGTGTCAGCTCATATGATGGGGTAGGCACGATGACCCTCATTTTTGTGTTAGTTAGTCTAGCATTTCATTTGTTACCAGGCATGTAGGTGGTGTGAGGTAGCAGTTGAAATCCAGTGCAAGTGAGTGTATATTGTACACTGTGTGCAGAATTATTAGGCAAATGAGTATTTTGACCACATCATCCTCTTTATGCATGTTGTCTTACTCCAAGCTGTATAGGCTCGAAAGTCTGCTACCAATTAAGCATATTAGGTGATGTGAATCTCTGTAATGAGAAGGGGTGTGGTCTAATGACATCAACACCCTATATCAGGTGTGCATAATTATTAGGCAACTTCCTTTCCTTTGGCAAAATGGGTCAAAAGAAGGACTTGACAGGCTCAGAAAAGTCAAAAATAGTGAGATATCTTGCAGAGGGATGCAGCACTCTTAAAATTGCAAAACTTCTGAAGCGTGATCATCGAACAATCAAGCGTTTCATTCAAAATAGTCAACAGGGTCGCAAGAAGCGTGTGGAAAAACCAAGGCGCAAAATAACTGCCCATGAACTGAGAAAAGTCAAGCGTGCAGCTGCCAAGATGCCACTTGCCACCAGTTTGGCCATATTTCAGAGCTGCAACATCACTGGAGTGCCCAAAAGCACAAGGTGTGCAATACTCAGAGACATGGCCAAGGTAAGAAAGGCTGAAAGACGACCACCACTGAACAAGACACACAAGCTGAAACGTCAAGACTGGGCCAAGAAATATCTCAAGACTGATTTTTCTAAGGTTTTATGGACTGATGAAATGAGAGTGAGTCTTGATGGGCCAGATGGATGGGCCCGTGGCTGGATTGGTAAAGGGCAGAGAGCTCCAGTCAGACTCAGACGCCAGCAAGGTGGAGGTGGAGTACTGGTTTGGGCTGATATCATCAAAGATGAGCTTGTGGGGCCTTTTCGGGTTGAGGATGGAGTCAAGCTCAACTCCCAGTCCTACTGCCAGTTTCTGGAAGACACCTTCTTCAAGCAGTGGTACAGGAAGAAGTCTGCATCCTTCAAGAAAAACATGATTTTCATGCAGGACAATGCTCCATCACACGCGTCCAAGTACTCCACAGCGTGGCTGGCAAGAAAGGGTATAAAAGAAGAAAATCTAATGACATGGCCTCCTTGTTCACCTGATCTGAACCCCATTGAGAACCTGTGGTCCATCATCAAATGTGAGATTTACAAGGAGGGAAAACAGTACACCTCTCTGAACAGTGTCTGGGAGGCTGTGGTTGCTGCTGCACGCAATGTTGATGGTGAACAGATAAAAACACTGACAGAATCCATGGATGGCAGGCTTTTGAGTGTCCTTGCAAAGAAAGGTGGCTATATTGTCACTGATTTGTTTTTGTTTTGTTTTTGAATGTCAGAAATGTATATTTGTGAATGTTGAGATGTTATATTGGTTTCACTGGTAAAAATAAATAATTGAAATGGGTATATATTTGTTTTTTGTTAAGTTGCCTAATAATTATGCACAGTAATAGTCACCTGCACACACAGATATCCCCCTAAAATAGCTATAACTAAAAACAAACTAAAAACTACTTCCAAAACTATTCAGCTTTGATATTAATGAGTTTTTTGGGTTCATTGAGAACATGGTTGCTGTTCAATAATAAAATTAATCCTCAAAAATACAACTTGCCTAATAATTCTGCACTCCCTGTATGTGCAACTGTTTTTTATGGCTATGCAAATACACTAGGGTTCTTTATAGTCTCAATGATTGTCTATTTTGGTTCTATTTGTGCCTTGCAGTGGTTCAGCATGAGTGGGGGATTTAACAGTTAGGTTGCTAGTATTTATGGACGATTTCGTATATTGATAGCTTTGCCATGTGCACTCTGGGCTACAGTGTGAGAGAAATTTAACCTCTTTGTTCTTCTTTGGTTTTTATAATGTTGAGCT
This sequence comes from Bombina bombina, assembly GCF_027579735.1. Classification (NCBI taxonomy): domain Eukaryota; kingdom Metazoa; phylum Chordata; class Amphibia; order Anura; family Bombinatoridae; genus Bombina; species Bombina bombina. Next base: position 413,842,154 of record NC_069500.1, read on the forward strand.
CAAGTGTGAGCTAGTTGGTTAATTTCTGTGGTGGAGGGTTGTCACTGTTGTAATTAATTTTGAATATATGTCTAGCATCTTTTATGTAGTACTGTCCACTTAGATTCCATTTGTATGTTTTGTATTTTTTCAGATCATATTTGTCTTGAAGAAGGCCCATAATGGGGTTGAAACGTTGACATTCAATCTAATGTTTAAACACATTTGGAAATAAAATTGCACTTTTTTTTTTTATCCAAAATGTCCTATGAGTGCCCTCCTTCACCAATACATGTCTACATATTTCTATGAGGATAGCACCCAAGCAGTGATGTCTAGTGAGTGATTTCTGATTTGCTGCTATAATCCTGTTAAAAGGGTAGCTGTGTTAAAACAGTATTTTTGAAGCAAAAAAACTGAGAATTTGCATATCTAATTTGCATAACTTACCCAGAATTCTCTAGTGCATTGGTAACATTGTATATGAGTTATTTATGGGGAAAAGCAAGCGGGGATTCTTGCCTAGATGTGCTAATTTCCTATGCAAATATTTACATTGATTTAATTTTGACCTGTGATCTTACAACCACACAGTCTTCAAAGCTGGGAACACCACACTAGGTTGTAGTGTTATAAAATATAGTCCATTTATTTACAGGTCTGGCAAAAATACAGGCAAAATAAACATAAAGAAAACAAAAGAGGCTTGCTCCGCTGAGCACTTACTCACAGGTATAACTGACTGAAGAGACTGAGAAGAATTTTCTCTAAAAGGAAAAACAAAGTTTCAAAGGTCTGTGCATTTATCTTTTGTGAAAATTAGTGCAGTTTCCCTTACTGCTGGCATTCTGACTCTAAATCCCTGACTGGCGATTTTTATTAGCACCTGCTGTTAATTACCACATGCAGGTGAGTAGCTAGCTGGGTGAGACAGAATTTCTGGACTGGACTTTCTCACATGATGTGCTGCCTGCAAACTGCGGGGTGGAGCACTGGCTCGCCCTACTCTCCAAATGCTCCACCCCAGGGACCCAGAAATAAATCACATATTTTCTTTATGTGGTAAACAAACACAACTATTCTCCCTGGGGTTGTAAGACCATACCCTGCACTGCAGCACTTTTGGGGGAATACAGACACCTTCCATTACTATGCCTTGGGTTCTGTCACAATATATATATTTTTCAGGAGACCCAGCAGATTCAAATTATACCATTATTTTATGTATATAGCATGATATGTAAGAAACCTGCAACAAAAAGTGTGAAAAAATCATATTTTGTATTAAAATTTTAATAAACAACAAGGTTATGCACAATAATGTGTGTTTTCCCCTAAACTCTATAGTAAAAAGAAGAGGTTGTTCTCATATAAATAAGGGCCTTAAGTAATAGTTATGTAACCTTGATCTGCACATAGAGCTCCCATGAGCCTCTATGCAACTAAACAGACATTTATTCATGTCAGGTGATCACTATTACCAGTTATATAGGGACGTTGTTTTAAAGAGGGGCTTCTGGGCCTTTTTTAATGAACTGTTATAAGGGGGTATATGTGTATATATTATCAATGTGCTGCTTTAAAAATAGTGTATATTTTTTATGTGCCTAAACTTTAGTCCTCAAGAGACGCACACCGATTGATAGAGCGGGTGATTGCCTTTCAAACAGTGGGCCTTGGGGATTTCTAGGGATTCAGGGAACTGAGATTGAGGGGTTTGAATGCCAACCCTCCCATCCAGCTCACTTAAGCCATGTAGTCCTTCCTAGTGCAGGGAGTGCATGATTAGCTCGAGACGAGACATGGTTGTCATTCTCGCAAAATACATTGTGCAAATGACAACCATGTGTCATCATTCAAGCTTAAATGGGTTAAACTAGGTTGTGTGAGACCCCTGCACTTTTCACTCAACATCCTCACCTCCCTCTGGGCTCATATGACTATGGGGCTGGTTGCAATCCTATAGACCAGGGGTGGGCAATTATCGGCCCTCCAGTTGTTATGGACTACATCTCCCATGATGCTTTGCCAGCATTATGGCTGGAATAGCATTATGGGAGATGTAGTCCATAACATCTGGAGGGCCGATAATTGCCCACCCCTGCTATAGACCAACATACTTAATTTTTTTCTACCAAAAATACCATTAAAATCTATAGTACATTTTTGTATATCTATAGTGTTTTTATTAAGTATTGTGATCAACCCCATATCACTTTATGTCCTTTAACTGCTTCTCTGCATATGTAAATATGTAAAAAGGCAAGAAACACCAGAATGCAGGTCTTGGGGACATGAAACAGTCTCTATTGAAGTGTTTGTTTGCAATGAGGATATGCAGTGAAAGCTAAAAAAAACAAAAAACACATTTACAGAATTTATTTTGCTTAAATACATGAGGTGTATCAAGCTGTTTGTACAAAATTAATGTGAGAAATTTACCAGAAGACTGTTAGAGCAGTTTCCCACTCCCCAGCAATGTAGTAGCCCATGCATAGCTACTCAAATAGGTGACACAAAACAATCACTGCAGCTGTCACACGATGTGGAGAATGTTGGCACAACACCTTTGAGAAGTATGTGAGTATAAAACAGTTACTGCAAGCTGCTGTATGAGAAAGTAAGTAGTGCCCCTTTAAGTAATAAACCATGTACTGAAGAAAGTGAGACACTGATTAAAAGGGACATTAGGGACAGTTTACCCCAAATTATTCTCCCTTTAATTTGTTCCCAATAATCCATTTTACATGACAAGATACCCAATTGTTGAAGCACATGAACGTGATGCAGCATAGCTACAAAAACCTGACTAGAAAATATCGCCTGGATATCTCTTTGTAAAAAATGTAGATATTGTATCTCAAATTTCCTAAGTATTCACACCCCACTACAAAGACACCATAAGCAGCCAGTCCGGATACTTGTCCAAGGACAAGCTAGGGAGTGTGCATCTGGAATGTGCAGGCACAGTCATGTTATTTTCCTATTCAGTTTAAGTAAGTTCTATGAAATCGCATGAGATTTCTGTGAAATCTCATGAGATCACAGCAAAGGCAAAGCATTATCTCAGCACTGTTAATGCAGATTGGCTATTGTTTTTTTTTTCTTCAACTTGCAGCTGGACAGCAGCTGAACTATAACTGTTTACACAGCACTTACTCTGTTGAGCTGAAGAAATTTTGAGGTAAAATATCTTCCTTTTTTACATAGAGATGCTCAAGTGATATTTTCTTATCAGCTTTTTACAGTTATGCTGCATCACTTTCAAGTGATTTAGCATATGAATATAATGTCCCTTTAAAGGAAAAGATCCTAAGAGAACTGGCTAATAAACCAACTATGCCTGGAAAATTCCAGTCCATCTCAGTGTTCCCAGACCTCTCTCAGTTCACTATACAGAGGAGACGATCCTTCACCCCATTCACACAGGTCCTGCGTCAACACAATGTGAATAAGATGGCAATTTTAATGTTTAAAAAAGATAGATAATCCCTTTATTACCCATTCCCCAGTTTTGCATTATCATCACGGTTATATTAATATACTTTTTTTTTTATATAAAAAGGAGAGAGGAGTCAATACTACTTGAATCTAGATTTGGTGTATCCCTTGGAAAAGTATTTAAAGCAAAATAAGTAAAGAGAGTAAAAGGGACAAATGGTATTGTCCCTTTAAAGAAAGGGAAAGTTGCACACAGGATATATAAAAAATGAATTTAATTCAAATTATACTTCAATCAGATTCCGCTCAGAGAGCCTAAACAAAACACAAAAACATACAACTTCAAACCTATACCAGGACAAACAGAGAAAAAAGCATATTATATTTGTATTTGTATAAGTTGCTGCACAAAAGTCCTCAAGAGGAATGACTGCAGCCAAAAGACTGCACTTAAAGGGACAGTCTAGTCAAAATTAAACTTTCATGATTCAGATAGGGCATGCAATTTTAAACAACTTTCCGATTTACTTCTATTATCTAATTTGCTCAATTCTTTAGATATCCTTTGTTGAAGAAATAGCAATGCACATGTGTGAGCCAATCACACAAGGCCTCTAGGTGCAGCAACCAATCAGCAGCTACTGAGCATATCTAGATATGCTTTTCAGCAAGTGATATCAAGAGAATGAAGCAAATTAGATAATAGAAGTAAATTAGAAAGTTGTTTAAAATGACACGCTCTTTCTAAATCACGAAAGGAAAAAATTGGCTTTCATGTCCCTTTAAGGTCTCAATACTCACACGGTCACCAGAGGAAAAACAATGGCTTGCAAGCTTTTCATCCAGAGGTATACCTCTTAACTTGACAAAGAAAGAAACGATTTATCCACCATTCACCTCCTCTCTCCCGGTCCATGCCGGTTCAATGATGTGACGTAGGATGTGGGAGTGGTAACCTCTTCACTCACTTTTCCATGATAGGTCAAGATTCATGCTCTATCTCATAGGTTGTCAGCATTTCCAGCTGGTACGCTTGGTTCAGCCCTCTCCAAATACGAAATATAATGTAAACATTCGGCTTCTCCAGAAATACAGTTCTGTATTCACACGCCAACAGGGACTTGTCCGATCCAACCCTCTTAGTTGTCACACTGTCTACAGGGTATCACATGGATGTCCGGATCCTTCTCCCAGAGGCTGTTTCAAACTGGAAAGCCTATATAGAAAACGTTTTCCAACTTTGTCCTTTGAAAGTTATGCTGGTGACAAAAGTCCCATACCAGCTTTAGAATAACACACTGAGTGTGATACCCTGCAGACAGTGTGACAACTAAGAGGGTTGGATCGGACACGTCCCTGTTGGCGGGTGAATACAGAACTGTATTTCTGGAGAAGCCGAATGTTTACATTATATTTCGTATTTGGAGGAGGCTGAACCAAGTGTACCAGCTGGAAGTGCTGACAACCTATGAGATAGGTCAAGATTCCACACGCTCTATCATGGAAAAGTGAGTGAAGAGGTTACCACTCCCACCTCCTACATCACATAATTGTACCGACACGGACCGGGAGAGAGGAGGTGAATGGCGGATAAATCGCTTCTTTCTTTGTCAAGTTAAGAGTTATACCTCTGGATGAAAAGCTAGCAAGCCATTGTTTTTCCTCTGGTGACCGTGTGAGTACTGAGACCTTAAGTGCAGTCTTTTGGCTGCAGTCATTCCGTTTGAGGACTTTAGCAACTTATACAAATACAAATATAATAGGCTTTTGTTTCTCCTGGTATAGGTTTGAAGTTGTGTTTTCGTGTTTAGTTTAGGCTCTCTGAGTAGAATCTGATTTAAGTATAATTTGAATAAAATTCATTTTTATATATCCTGTGTGCAACTTTCCCTTTCTTTAAAGGGACAGTACCATATGTCCCTTTTACTCTCTTTACTTATTTATATATTAATATACTTTTTACCTCTGTAATTACCTTGTATCTAAGCCACTGCAGACTGCCCCCTTATTTCAGTCCTTTTGAGAAACTTGCATTTCAGCCAATCAGTGCTGACTCATAAATAACTGAACCGGACTGAGCACAATGTTATCTATATGGCACACATGAACTAGCACTATCTAGCTGTGAAAACTGAGAAAAAATGAGATAAGAGGCGGCCTTCAAGGGCTTAGAAATTAATATATGAGACTACCTAGGTTTAGCTTTCAACCACAAACACCAAGAGAACAAAGTAAATTGGAAAGTTGCTTACAATTGCATGCCCTATCTAAATTATGAATGTTTAATTTTGTCTAGACTGTCCCTTTAAGTGCAGGCTACTGACAGGCAATGTAAACACCAGCCAGCAAAATAAATTACACTCCTGGTGGGGTGTAGAAGAGACAACTAATAAAATTTTACTTTTCCATTGTTCTCTCTAAGTATTGAGCTTTGGTTTAGAGACAAATATAAGATAAGGAAGCAAGCGTGTGTACACAAAAAGTGATAACATAATTAGATCTGATATTTCCTGCAAGCTCAACCCATTGAAATAGGTTGTGGTTTCAAACCAGCTATTTCATGTACACAAATAAACATGAAAATGCATTTTATCCTACATTTTATACTCTGCAGTTGGTATAAGAAATCATTGGAAATACATTAAAGGGATACTAAACCAAATTTTTATCTTTCATGATTCAGACAGAGCATGCAATTTTAAGCAACTTTTTAAATTACTCCTATTATCATTTTTTTGTTCTCTTGCTATCTTTATTTAAAAAGCAGGAATGTAATGCATAGGAACCAGCTTATTTTTGGTTGAGAACCTGGGTTATGCTTGCTTATTGGTTGGCTAAATGTCAGCCATAAATAAGCTAACGCTATCCATGGTGCTGAACCTAAAATGGGCTACATGAACCTACATTCCTAAAATGGGATACATGAACCTATATTCCTGCTTTTTAAATAAAGATAGCAAGAGAACGAAGAAAATTTTATAATAGGAGTAAATTAGAAAGTTGCTTAAAATGTTATGCTCTATCTGAATCATGAAATAAAAAATGTGGGTTTAGTATCCCTTTAAGGGAAAACAATTTTACATTATACTGTCCCTTTAAACCAGAGCTTTCCAAACTTTTCATGTTGGCGACACACTTTTTAGACCTACATCATTTTGCGACACAGTAATTCAGTTGTACTGGCAAACAGGAGGTTAAACTAACTTGTTTTAAGAGATACTGACACATACATAAATTATATAATAACTAAATGTATTTACAGGTAACAATAAGTATGTGCAAGAATTAAAGGGACACTAAACCCAATTTTTTTCTTTTGTGAATCAGATAGAGCATACAATTTTAAGCAACTTTTTAATTTACTTCTATTATCAATTGGTCTTCGTTCTCTTGCTATCTTTATTTGAAAATGAAGGCATCTAAGCTATTTTTTAGGTAAGAACCTTGGATAGCACTTGTTTATTGGTCGGTTAAATTAATCCACCAATCAGCAAGAACAACCCAGGTTGTTCACCAAAAATGGGCCGGCATCTAAACTTACATTCTTGTTTTTCAAATAAAGATGCTAAAAGAATGAAGAAAATTGGATAATAGGAGTAAATTAGAAAGTTGCTTAAAATTGCATGCTCTATCTGAATCACGAAAGAAAAGATTTGGGTTCAGTGTCCCTTTAAAAAAAAGTTTAATAACACCAATAGCTACTTGCTATTTTAATGGGATGTATAAGGTTGATGGGATGAACACAGTTTATGAATATTTTGTGGAATATTAGATAAAGACACTCGCATTTCATCATCAAGCATTTTTAAGCTTCCACTTACTAACCATATATCAAGAGCAGGAACAGCAATGCACTACAGGGAGCTATCTGCAAAAACCCCCCAACCATTTGACTTCTGACTTCAGCTCAGCGTTTAAGCTGCTGCCCTAAGAGCTCTGTGAGTCCGACTGACTACTGTCCACGCTGCAAACACACTGCTGTCCCACTCACTAACTACACATGCAGTCATGAACCGATTGAGGAGACTACACGTGCAGTCACGAGCCGATTGAGGAGACTACGCATGCAGTCACGAGCCGATTGAGGAGACTACACGTGCAGTCAGGAGCCAATGTGCTGCCAAAGCCACCAATGGGAATAGTTTCAGTTCCCACTGAGCTGCGCCAATAGGTTAAGATAATCTGTGACCCACTAGGTATCAATCACGTGTCAACCATGTGATATGCGTAGCAGGCAGACGGCAAGTCGGAAACAAAAAAAAAAATGTAAATTAAAAAAAAAAAATTGTGCTGAAACAGGGACACACCTACACACTGCAGCCGACACACTAATGTGTCACGACACACAGTTTGGAAAGCACTGCTTTAAACACTTTAAGACTGTAATATACAATGTTAAACTATGCATAGCAAAACAACTTTGCAATACATTTTCATTATTATTTTGCCCCCCTTTCTTGTAATTTAAAGTTTTCCAATTCTCAGTATCAGAAGTGCACATAGCGGGCTTCATAGACCTAATCCAGTTACGCATGTGTCCCTAAATGTTTCATTGGTGTAATAATTAACAGTGGGTTATACTTTAAGAAATCATAGCAATAGGTGTTATTAATAATTTTATGTTGAAATTATTTTTATTAAGTTTTTAAGTAAATGATTTATACAAAAATCAAACATTCCATCTTATCACAGTCAAGTATATATTTCCAGGTTCTCTGTAGCTGAATACAAAACATCAATGTAAAATAAAATCACATTTCGATTCTCCCAAATTTCCTCAGCATATATCACTCGTTTATATCAATATTTGTTTTTATTTACACAGTGTTAGTCCTAGCTCTCAACCTCAGTATTCTGAACCCCTCTTCTCAAGGAGGCCTCGTAATACATAATATACAGTTCCCATTGCAAAATAAAGCTTTCTTTAATGTTCAAGAATTCTGCGGTTGCACTCGCCACATTGTAGTGATAGGTGATCTTATGTTTTATAAAGTCAAAGCTAGGAGGCTTTTTTTTTCCAAAATTGGGCTATGCTTAACCTAACTATCGTGCATATCAGTATGGCCAATATATTGTTTTGCTTTGTGAGTCCGGGAATTGGGAAATGGAGCAATGCTTGTTCTATTGTCAAATGTATTCTCTTTTGAAATATTAGACTCAATAGATCGGAAGTATGGTCCCAGGTCTCCCTAATCTTTCCACATTCCTACCACATATGTAGGTAGGTGCCCCTCTCCTCGTATCCTCTATAGCAATTTCGGGGTGATGCTTCCCCCCCCCCCGATCTCATTGGGTAGAGGTACCATCTAAAAGCCACCTTAATAAAATTTTCCCTAAGTATTGCATTCTGTGAAAAGGTTAAACCCTTAGCCAAATTCTCTATCCAAGTCTCAATGGGCCATGTTTTACCTATGTCCCGTTCCCACTTTGTCATAAGATGAAATTTGTTAACCGTTGGAGGCCGGTTAAATATTGAGTATAGAATGGATATTGTCCCCCGAATGTGGTTAGTAGAGAGACATAGTGTTTCAAATGTGGTGTTTGAGGGAAGTTTCTCATTATTTAGAATTTCCTGTGCTCTAGACTTTAATTGTAGGTAATGATACCATATGTTCTTGTCTTCGCTGTCTAATGCTTGATATTGTTCAAAGGTTAGTAATTTTCCTTCTTTATAAACATCAGCTCTCCTATATAGTCCTTTGTTGGACCATTTCTGCTGTACATTTTTATCTATAGAGGATGTGTGAACCACCAATGGTGTTATCCGAGATTTCTTTTGGACTAAAGGGAATTTAGAACCCAACCTTCTCTATAGGAATTTGTGCAAACTGCAGTAGGTATCAGTCTTGGATTGCATTTTATTTGCACCTGACACAATCTTTTTGTACACTATTATATATTTGATTTTTTCACAGGTTGGCAGGCGTGCACACATTGCTCTGGCCTTTATTTTCTCAGTAGCAGATGAATTAACTTAAGCTTTGCAGTTAGCACAGTGCAGTGCAAGATCCTTAATTTAGTGAGTAATATAATGCAGGAGGTTAATACTGTATATTTGAGCTGGTATTGGAGCTGAATTTGAGATATATTTATTCATTTACTACAAGGTTTTATCTGTTGGTATTGGAGCTGAATTTTAGATATATGCATTACTTTTACTTCATGCTTTTATCTGTTGGTATTGGGTTAGGCACCTTTTAAACTTTATATAGCAATCCCTTGTTAGGCTAAAAGTTAGGCAAGGGCAGTTTGTGTATGCTCTGTTGAACAGTGCTGCATGCAATGTCTTTTTCAGCTTCTTACACTCATAGTAGGAAACTAGGAGTGGATTTGTAGCATATTTTTCTTTTTACAACACAGTAGTGAGTAGAGAAGAGATTGTGTATCATTCTAATTGCTTAGTAACTTGCACCGTGCCACAGAATTGTGTGAATGGCTATGTGAGCAGAGTATGTGTACTTTATTCTCCAGGTAATCAACACATTTCAGATGAGCTGGTGCTTTAGTGAAGTGTTTCTCAACCACGGTCCGCAAGTATCCCCAACAGGCCAGGTTTTCTTTATGGCTAAATCAGTGCACAGGTGAAGTAATCAGCTGATCAGTAACACAGTGGTTACTAACTTGCTCTCATCCATCAGCTGATTATTTCACCTGTGCACTGGTTCAGCTACAATTAAACCTGCCCTGTTGGGGGTACTTGCAGTCCGTGGTATATGTTTTTCTCCAGCGTATCATATCTAGTGCCTCACCAGCCTCTGACTTCACTGCACGGCGACGTGCAGTAATAGGAGGCAGGGGAGGCAGTGCCTCCCCTGTCCAATGAGAAAAAACAAAATTTATGCTTACCTGATAAATTTCTTTCTCTTGTGGTGTATCCAGTCCACGGGTTCATCCATTACTTGTGGGATATTCTCCTTCCCAACAGGAAGTTGCAAGAGGACACCAACAGCAGAGCTGTCTATATAGCTCCTCCCCTAACCCCCACCTCCAGTTATTCGACCGAAGACAAGTAAGAAAAAGGAGAAACTATAGGGTGCAGTGGTGACTGTAGTTTTAAAAATAAAAACTCCTGCCTTAAAGTGACAGGGCAGGCCGTGGACTGGATACACCACAAGAGAAAGAAATTTATCAGGTAAGCATAAATTTTGTTTTCTCTTGTAAGGTGTATCCAGTCCACGGGTTCATCCATTACTTGTGGGATACCAATACCAAAGCTTTAGGACACGGATGAAGGGAGGGACAAGGAAGGAACTTAAACGGAAGGCACCACTGCCTGTAAGACCTCTCTCCCAAAAATAGCCTCAGAGGAAGCAAAAGTATCAAATTTGTAGAATTTAGAAAAAGTATGAAGCCAAGACCAAGTCGCCACCTTACAAATCTGTTCAGCAGAGGCCTCATGTTTAAAAGCCCATGTGGAAGCTACCGCTCTAGTAGAATGAGCTGTAATTCTTTCAGGAGGCTGCTGGCCAGCAGTCTCATAAGCGAAACGTATTATGCTTCTCAGCCAAAAAGAAAGAGAAGTTGCCGAAGCCTTTTGGCCTCTCCTCTTTCCAGAATAGACAACAAACAATGCAGATGTTTGACGAAAATCCTTAGTAGCTTGCAAATAAAACTTTAAAGCACGAACCACGTCAAGATTGTGTAACAGACGTTCCTTCTTTGAAGAAGGATTAGGACACAGAGACGGAACAACAATTTCCTGATTGATATTCTTATCAGATACCACCTTAGGAAGAAACCCAGGTTTGGTACGCAAAACTACCTTATCTGCATGGAAGATCAGATAGGGGGAATCACACTGTAAGGCAGATAACTCTAAAACTCTTCGAGCCGAAGCGATAGCTACTAGGAACAGAACTTTCCAAGATAAAAGCTTGATATCTATGGAATGCAAAGGTTCAAACGGAACCCCTTGAAGAACTTTAAGAACTAAATTTAAACTCCATGGCGGAGCAACAGGTTTAAACACAGGCCTGATTCTAACCAAAGCCTGACAAAACGCCTGAACGTCTGGAACATCAGCCAGACGCTTATGCAAAAGAATAGACAGAGCAGAAATCTGTCCCTTTAAGGAACTAGCCGATAATCCCTTTTCCAATCCGTCTTGGAGAAAGGATAATATTCTAGGAATCCTGACCTTACTCCACGAGTAACCCTTGGATTCACACCAATGAAGATATTTACACCATATCTTATGATAGATTTTCCTGGTGACAGGCTTTTGAGCCTGAATCAAGGTATCAATGACCGACTCGGAGAAACCACATTTTGATAAAATCAAGCGTTCAATCTCCAAGCAGTCAGACGCAGAGAAATTAGATTTGGATGTTTGAATGGACCTTGGAGTAGAAGGTCCTGCCTCAGCGAAAGAGTCCACGGTGGAAAGGATGACATGTCCACGAGATCTGCATACCAAGTCCTGCGTGGCCACGCAGGTGCTATCAACATCACCAAAGCTCTCTCCTGCTTGATCTTGGCAATCAGGCGAGGGAGGAGAGGAAATGGTGGAAACACATAAGCCAGGCTGAAGGACCAGGGCACTGCTAGAGCATCTATCAGCGTTGCCTGGGGATCCCTTGACCTGGACCTGTAACGAGGAAGCTTGGCGTTCTGACGAGATGCCATCAGATCCAGTTCTGGTTTGCCCCATAGTTGAATCAGCTGGGCAAATACATCCGGATGGAGCTCCCACTCCCCCGGACTTAAAAAATCCGCCTCCCAGTTCTCTACTCCTGGGATATGGATAGCTGAGAGATGGCAAGAGTGAACCTCTGCCCAAAGAATTATCTTGGAAACCTCCATCATTGCCAGGGGACTCCTTTTTCCCCCCTGATGGTTTATATAGGCTACAGTCGTGATATTGTCCGACTGAAATCGGATGAATCTGACCGCAGCCTGTTGAGGCCAAGCCTGAAGAGCATTGAATATCGCTCTTAGCTCCAGAATGTTTATCGGAAGGAGGGCCTCCTCCTGAGTCCACGAACCCTGAGCCTTCAGGGAATTCCAGACTGCGCCCCAGCCCAGAAGGCTGGCATCTGTCATCACTATAGTCCACTCTGGCCTGCGGAAACTCATTCCCCTGGACAGATGGACCTGAGATAACCACCAGAGAAGAGAATCCCTGGTCTCTTGATCCAGATTTAACAGAGGAGACAAATATGTGTAGTCCCCATCCCACTGATTGAGCATGCAAAGTTGCAGTGGTCTGAGATGTAGGCGGGCAAACGGAACTATGTCCATTGCCGCTACCATCAGGCTGATCATTTCCATACACTGAGCCACTGACGGCCGAGAAGTGGAATGAAGAGCACGGCAAGAAGTTAGAAGCTTTGATATCCTGACCTCTGTCAGAAAAATTTTCATTTCTACTGAATCTATCAGAGTTCCTAGGAAGGAAACTCTTGTGAGAGGAGAGAGTGAACTCTTTTCTCTGTTCACCTTCCACCTGTGAGACCTCAGAAAGGCCAGAACAATGTCCGTATGGGACTTGGCGATTTGAAAAGTCGACGCCTGGATCAGGATGTCGTCTAGGTAAGGAGCCACCGCTATGCCCCGAGGCCTTGGAACCGCCAGTAGAGACCCTAGAACCTTCGTAAAGATTCTTGGCGCCGTGGCTAACCCGAAGGGAAGAGCCACAAACTGGTAATGCCTGTCTAGGAAGGCGAACCTGAGGAACTGATGATGATCTCTGTGAATCGGAATGTGGAGATAAGCATCCTTTAAGTCCACGGTAGTCATATATTGACCCTCCTGGATCATAGGGAGGATGGTTCGGATTGTCTCCATCTTGAAAGATGGGACCCTGAGAAATTTGTTTAGGATCTTGAGATCCAAGATTGGTCTGAACGTTCCCTCTTTTTTGGGAACTATAAACAGTTTTGAATAGAAACCCTGCCCCTGTTCCTCCCTTGGAACTGGGTGGATCACTCCCATAACCAGAAGGTCTTGAACGCAACGTAAGAATGCCTCTCTCTTTATCTGGTTTGCAGATAGTTGTGAGAGGTGAAATCTCCCCTTTGGAGATGAACCTTTGAATTCCAGAAGATATCCCTGGGAAACAATCTCTAGTGCCCAGGGATCCTGGACGTCTCTTGCCCAAGCCTGAGTGAAGAGAGAAAGTCTGCCCCCTACTGGATCCGGTCCCGGATCGGGGGCTAATCCTTCATGCTGTCTTAGAGGCAGCAGCAGGTTTTTTGACCTGCTTCCCCTTGTTCCAAGCCTGGTTAGGTCTCCAGACTGGTTTGGATTGGGCGAAATTTCCCTCTTGTTTTGCATTAGAGGAAGCTGAAGCTGCGCCACTCTTGAAGTTTCGAAAGGAACGAAAATTATTCTGTTTGGTCCTTAACTTATTGGACCTATCCTGATGAAGGGCGTGACCTTTTCCTCCGGTAATATCAGAAATGATCTCCTTCAGACCAGGCCCGAAAAGGGTCTGTCCCTTGAAGGGGATGTTAAGAAGCTTAGACTTTGAAGTAACGTCTGCTGACCAGGACTTAAGCCATAGCGCCCTACGCGCCAGAATGGCAAACCTAAATTCTTAGCCGTTAGCTTGGCTAAATGAAAAACGGCGTCAGAGATAAAGGAATTAGCAAACTTAAGAGCTTTAATCCTGTCTAAAATATCATCTAACTGGGTCTCCACCTGTAGAGCCTCCTCAAGAGACTCGAACCAGAAAGCCGCTGCAGCAGTAACTGGGGCAATGCATGCAAGAGGCTGGAGAATAAAACCTTGATGTATAAAAATTTTCTTAAGGAGACCCTCCAATTTTTTATCCATAGGATCTAGGAAAGCACAAATGTCCTCGACGGGGATAGTTGTACGCTTAGCTAGGGTAGAGACTGCTCCCTCCACCTTAGGGACCATCTGCCACGAGTCCCGTATGGCGGCATCTATGGGAAACATCTTTTTAAAAGCAGGAGGGGGAGAGAACGGCACACCTGGTCTATCCCATTTATTAGTAATAATTTCTGAAAATCTCTTAGGGACTGGAAAAACATCAGTGTAAACAGGCCCTGCAAAGTATTTGTCCATCTTACACAATTTCTCTGGAACTGCAATGGGTTCACAGTCATCCAGAGTCTCTAAAAGCTCCCTAAGCAATAAGCGGAGGTGTTCAAGCTTAAATTTAAACGCTGTCATTTCAGAAACAGACTGAAGCAACGACTTCCCTGAATCCAAAATGTCACCCACAGATAGAAGCTCTCCTGCCTTGGCTTCTGAGTATTGTGAGGGTATATCGGACACAGGTATTAAAGCGTCAGAAAGCTCTGTATTTGTTCTAGCCCCAGAGCGGTCTCGCTTTCCTTGTAACCCTGGCAGTTTGGACAATACCTCTGAGAGGGTAGCATTCTTAACTGACGCCATGTCCTGTAAGGTAACAGAATTAGACGCGCTAGATGTACTTGGCATCACTTGAGCGGGAGTTATAGGTTCTTACACATGGGGAGAGCTAGATGGCATAATCTCCCTTTTTTCAGTCAGAGAATCCTCTGGAGATAAATCTTTAACCCCTTAGTGACCGAGGACGTGCAGGGTACGTCTGAAAAAAAAAGGCAGTTAACGCCTGACGACGTACCCTGCACGTCCTCGGCTAAAGTGAGTGCTGGAAGCGATCAAGATCGCTTCCAGGCACTATTACAGTACTGCAGGGATGCCTCGATGTCTGGGCATCCCTGCAGTGCTGTTACGGAGTGCCGGGACCGGAGCGATCACTCCCCCTTGAGTGATCACTTCCGGTTTTGCTCCACGTGGAGCCCGGCAGTGCAGCAGAGCATCGGAAGCGATCGGACACGCTTCCGATGCTCTGCTAGTGTGCTAAGTGCCTCGGTGGGTCGAGGCACTTAGTTAGTATATAAATAAAATAAAAAATGGGAAAAATAAAATAAAAAAGCCCCACATATAGCGCCCCCCCCTCCCCCATGAGGCTTCCAAAATGGCGATGCCCGGTGCATCATGGGGCATCTGGGGGTGTCCCTAGCCTGTCTCACCATAGGGGCAAGCTAGGGTCACCCAATCTGAGCCTTCTTAGAAAAAAAAAATAATAATAATAAAATACCCCATTTGTCTGATCATGTCAATATTTGTAAATATTGACTCTGATCAGTGTGGATCTCCCTCCCTCTCCTCACTTGCCATTTTGTTGGAGAAAGAGAGAGACCTGTATTTAGCAGAGAGAGAGATTTATTTCTTTTATTTGTTAAAAAATATAGAACCAAAGGCTCTTTTCAGAGCCATTAACCCCTAGCTTGCCAGTGATCACTATAAATCACTGGCAGTAGCACAGCTGCACTTTTTTTTGCTGTCTGTGCATTTTTTAGGGGTTAATTTTTGTTGTTGTATTTTTTTTTAAAAACTCAAAGGCTCCTTTCAGAGCCATTTAGCTAATTTAATTTAAAGACTATTTAACCCCTAGCTTGCCAGTGATCGCTATACATCACTGGCATTAGCATAGCTGTACTTTTTTGCTGTCTGTGCATTTTTTAGGGGTTAATTTTTGTTGTTGTAATTTTTTAAAAACCTAAACGCTCCTTTCAGAGCCATTTAGCTAATTTAATTTAAATAGTATTTAACCCCTAGCTTGCCAGTGATCGCTATACATCACTGGCATTAGCATAGCTGTACTTTTTTGCTGTCTGTGCATTTTTTTAGGGGTTAATTTTTGTTGTTGTAATTTTTTAAAAACCCAAAGGCTCCTTTCAGAGCCATTTAGCTAATTTAATTTAAAAACTATTTAACCCCTAGCTTGCCAGTGATCGCTATAAATCACTGGCATTAGCATAGCTGTACATTTTTGCTGTCTGTGCATTTTTTTTAGGGGTTAATTTTTGTTGTTGTCATTTTTTAAAAACCCAAAGGCTCCTTTCAGAGCCATTTAGCTAATTTAATTTAAAGAGTATTTAACCCCTAGCTTGCCAGTGATCGCTATAAATCACTGGCATTAGCATAGCTGTACTTTTTTTTAAAAAACCCCAAAGGCCATTTAGTTAATTTAATTTAAAGAGTATTTAACCCCTAGCTTGCCAGTGATCGCTATAAATCCCTGGCATTAGCATAGCTGTACTTTTTTTTAAAAAAACCCAAAGGCCATTTAGTTAATTTAATTTAAAGAGTATTTAACCCCTAGCTTGCCAGTGATCGCTATAAATCACTGGCATTAGCATAGCTGTACTTTTTTAAAAAAAAACCCAAAGGCCATTTAGTTAATTAATTAATTTTGGTTTTCTGTGACAGATACAAAAATGTCACAGAAAAGATATAGTGTTGAGGAGGCGTATGCCATCCTTGCGTCAGAGTCAGATGCCTCTATGTCTGACTCAGACCCCAATTTTGACCCTGCCATATGCTCAGATACATCATTAGATGCAGTCTCAACTGATAGTGATGTATCTGTGGCTGCTAGCCCCCCTGCCAGCCCCCCTGCTAGAAGGAGGCGTGTTGCTGCCATTGCCGCTGAAGAGTGGGTAACGCCTCATCTCCAGAGGCCAGCTATCCCACCCTTCACAGCAAATGCTGGCATAAATATAGATGTGGCAGGTTTTAGCCCCCAACAGTTTCTGGAGGTGTTTCTGGGTGATGATGTATTGGGGAACATTGTCGCCCAAACTAATTTATATGCCCATCAGTACCGTGCTGCAAAGCCTGAAACATATTTGGCAAAGCAGCAATGGGCCCCCATCAATGTGCCAGAATTTAAAAAATTCTGGGCATTGACTATGCTGATGGGCATCATAAAGAAACCCTCCGTTCGCTCCTACTGGAGCAGTAGCCCCATCTGCTCTACCCCCATTTTCTCCCAGAGTATGTCGAGGCAGAGATATGAAATGATTCTTCATTTCATGCACTTCAGCGACAACAGCCTGTGCCCCCCTAGGGAGCATCCCCAATTTGACAGGCTGTATAAAATCCGCCCCCTGATTACCCACTTTTCTGCCAGGTTTGCAGAGGCTTATACACCTGGAAGGAATATATGCGTTGATGAATCCCTGATGAAGTATAAGGGAAGGCTGGGATTCAAGCAGTATATTCCTTCCAAGCGCTCCAGGTATGGGGTAAAGGTGTATAAGCTCTGTGAGAGAGAGACTGGGTATACTCAGGCCTTCCGGGTGTATGAGGGAAAGGATAGCCACCTTGACCCTCCAGGTTGCCCAGAACATATGGGAACCACTGGCAAGATTGTCTGGGACCTGATATTACCCCTAATGAACAAAGGGTATAACTTGTACTTAGACAATTTTTATACAAGTGTCCTTTTGTTCAAGCTACTGTATTGCTTTGATACAGTAGCTTGCGGTACTATTAAAAAGAACCGCAAAGGTTTCCCAGGATAACTTGTACGCACCCGGCTACGAAGGGGGGAGACCTCTGCTCTGCGCCAAGAGGAGCTGTTGGCACTGAAGTACAGAGACAAGAAGGATGTATACCTTCTTACCACCATCCACACAGAGAGGATGGTGGCGGTCTCTGTACGTGGCAGAGCTGAGATCATAAGGAAGCCAGTGTGCATCAAGTCTTATAACAGACATATGGGTGGGGTTGATCTGGCAGATCAGCTGCTGCAGCCCTACCTAATTATGCGGAAGACAAGGGCCTGGTACAAAAAGGTTGCAATTTACCTAATGCAGATTGCAACCCACAACGCTTTTTTGTTGTTCAAAAAAGCAAACCCCGGAATGAAACTGACTTTTTTACAATTTCAGCTCCAGATCATTTCGGGGATTTTGTACCATGATGCACCTGCTCCCCGGGCGGTGATGGGAGAGAGCAGAGTTGGGGCTACTCATTTTATTTTTAAAATCCCCCCTACTGCCGCAAAGCAGAGACCACAAAAAAAATGCAGAGTCTGTACCAAGAGGGGGCAGAGAAGGGACACTGTATATCACTGTCCTGATTGCCCTGGACAGCCTGGACTCTGCATTGGGGACTGCTTCAAGCGGTACCATACAATGGTCAATTTTTAAAAAATAAATAAATTTGCTGTTATTTTTTTTTTGTTATGTTTACTGTTAAATTTTTTGTTATTTTTTTACTTTTAATGTGCCAGATTTTTACATTTCACTAATATATTTTTTTTTCTAAAATGGGGCTGTTCTTTTTTTTTTTTTTTACAAAAACCCCTGTCAAACCTATGCATGGGGACATAGGTGTACTCAGGGTGCCTAGCAGAAAACAACCTGTAGTATTTTTTTTGCACTAACTTACAACAGTCTCTCCTAAATCATAGTCAAAAAGCAATGTGTGTGTAAAAATGAAAATTGAAAAAATGCCACCATACACTTTCTCCAATTTTTTTTAGCTAAAACAGTTACTTCAAATGCATCAAAGCACACCATATACAATACCTTGGGGTGTCAACATTTCAAAAATATGCACATTCATGGCAATAAATAAAAGTGGGGTTTACAATAGGCCCCAAACTAAAGATAGGCCTATCAGAAGAAATACTCTTACTTAATAACTAAAATCACAAGTCATAAAATTGTAACATAACCTTCCCAAAATCCTGGCAAACCTATGCATGGGGGGCATAGGTGTACTCAGGGTGCCTAGCAGAAAACAACCTGAAGTATTTTTTTGCACTAACTTACAACAGTCTCTCCTAAATCATAGTCAAAAAGCAATGTGTGTGTAAAAATGAAAATTGAAAAAATGCCACCATACACTTTCTCCAATTTTTTTAGCTAAAACAGTTACTTCAAATGCATCAAAGCACACCATATACAATACCTTGGGGTGTCAACATTTCAAAAATATGCACATTCATGGAAACAAATAAATTGGGGTATGTTAAAATACCCCCAAAAAGACAAAAGGCAAAGAAAATATGTTAAATGTGAAAAAAAAATCACAAACGCATGTTGGACATTTGGCATTACACCCCCCGAACAAGCCAAGAAACTTATGCATAGGTGGTATCACTGTACTCAGGAGATGTTGGTGAACACATATTGGGGTCTTCTTTGGCAGTAACACATAACAGGAGCTGAGAATTCATGCCTAAAGTACAACGTGTGTGAAAAATAACACAAAAAAAATGACTACCCAAAAGTTTGACAAAGACTAGTGGTTGAAATAGTGCATGGAAAGTGTTAAAATACCAGCATTTGATATACCCTAGGGTGTCTACTTTTCAAAAATATATGGTTTGATGGGGGTAATTTACATTGCCCGGCTTCAGAAATGTCCCAAATAGGACATGGGTGCATGATGACAGATATGAAAATTCCAAGTTGAAAAACTGGAATGCGCCCCCTAAAAATAAGGCCTTTTAGCCCCCAGAGAACCCAACACACCTATACATGGGTGGTATCACTGTACTCAGGAGATGTTGTTGAATACATATTGAGGTTTTTTTTGGCAGTAACACATAACAGGGACTGAGAATATATGCCTAAAGTACAATGTGTGTGAAAAATAATGCAAAAAAATGACTACCTAAAAGTTTGACAAAGACTAGTGGTTGAATTAGTGCATGGAAAGTGTTAAAATACCAGCATTTGAAATACCCTAGGGTGTCTACTTTTCAAAAATATATGGTTTGATGGGGGGTAATTTACATTGGCCGGCTTCAGCAATGTCCCAAATAGGACATGGGTGCATGATGACAGATGTGAAAATTCCAAGTTGAAAAACTGGAATGCGCCCCCTAAAATTAAGGCCTTTTAGCCCCCAGAGAACCCGACACACCTATACATGGGGGGTATCACTGTACTCAGGAGATGTTGTTGAATACATATTGAGGTTTTTTTTGGCAGTAACACATAACAGGGACTGAGAATATATGCCTAAAGTACAATGTGTGTGAAAAATAATGCAAAAAAATGACTACCTAAAAGTTTGACAAAGACTAGTGGTTGAATTAGTGCATGGAAAGTGTTAAAATACCAGCATTTGAAATACCCTAGGGTGTCTACTTTTCAAAAATATATGGTTTGATGGGGGTAATTTACATTGGCCGGCTTCAGAAATGTCCCAAATAGGACATGGGTGCATGATGACAGATGTGAAAATTCCAAGTTGAAAAACTGGAATGCCCCCCCTAAAATTAAGGCCTTTTAGCCCCCAGAGAACCCGACACACCTATACATGGGGGGTATCACTGTACTCAGGAGATGTTGTTGAATGCATATTGAGGTTTTTTTTGGCAGTAACACATAACAGGGACTGAGAATATATGCCTAAAGTACAATGTGTGTGAAAAATAATGCAAAAAAATGACTACCTAAAAGTTTGACAAAGACTAGTGGTTGAATTAGTGCATGGAAAGTGTTAAAATACCAGCATTTGAAATACCCTAGGGTGTCTACTTTTCAAAAATATATGGTTTGATGGGGGTAATTTACATTGGCCGGCTTCAGAAATGTCCCAAATAGGACATGGGTGCATGATGACAGATATGAAAATTCCAAGTTGAAAAACTGGAATGCGCCCCCTAAAATTAAGGCCTTTTAGCCCCCAGAGAACCCGACACACCTATACATGGGGGGTATCACTGTACTCAGAAGTTGTTGTTGAACACATATTGAGGTGTTTTTGGTCAGTAACATATAACAGGAACTGAGAATCCATGCCTAAAGTACAATGCGTGTGAAAAATAACACACCAAAATGACTACCCAAAAGTTTGACAAAGACTGGTGGTTGAATTAGTGCATGCAAAGTGTTAAAATACCAGCATTTGAAATACCCTAGGGTGTCTACTTTTTAAAAATATATGGTTTGATGGGGGTAATTTGCATTGTCCGGCTTCAGAAATGTCCCAAATAGGACATGGGTGCATGACGACAGATGTGAAAATTCCAAATTAAAAAACTGGAATGCGCCCCCTAAAAATAAGGCCTTTTAGCCCCCAGAGAACCCAACAGACCTATACATGGGTGGTATCACTGTACTCAGGAGATGCTGCTGAAGACATATTGGGGTGTTATTTGGCAGTAACCCTTAACGTTCTCAGTAAATGTATTCTTGAATTGCTATTTTGTCAAAAAATCACCACTTTTTTTTTTTTTTTTCAAACTTTGGCATAGATTGGTGGTAAAATAGTTGCATGGAAAGAGTCAAAATACCCCATGTTTAATACCTTAGGTTGTGTTCTTTTAAAATATATATATATGTGAAGGGTTAATCAGGGATTCCTGACAGATATCAGTGTTCCAATGTAACTATCGCTAATTTTTTTAAATTTTTTTTGGAAATAGCAAAGTGCTACTTGTACTTATTGCCCTATAACTTGCAAAAAAAGCAAAGAACATGTAAACATTGAGTATTTCTAAACTCAGGACAAAATTTAGAAACTATTTAGCATGGGAGTTTTTTGGTAGTTGTTGAAGTGTAGGAGATTTTGAGGGTCAAAGTTAAAAAAAAGTGTGTTTTTTTCAATTTTTTCCTCATATTTTATAAATTTTTTTATAGTAAATTATAAGATATGATGAAAATAATGGTATCTTTAGAAAGTCCATTTAATGGCAAGAAAAACGGTATATAATATGTGTGGGTACAGTAAATGAGTAAGAGGAAAATTACAGCTAAACACAAACACCGCAGAAATGTAAAAATAGCCTTGGTCCCAAACGGACAGAAAATGGAAAAGTGCTGCGGTCATTAAGGGGTTAAGTGCCATAATATGGTCTTTATAGTTTATAGAAATTTCAGTACATTTGGTACACATTCGAAGAGGGGGTTCCACAATGGCTTCCAAACATATTGAACAAGGAGTTTCCTCTATGTCAGACATGTTTAACAGACTAGTAATGAGACAAGCAAGCTTGGAAAACACTTTAATAAAGGTGAAACAGCAATTAAACAAAAACGTTACTGTGCCTTTAAGAGAAAAAAACTAGCACTTAAACTGTAAAACAGTGTAAAAATACAGTAAAGTCTTCGAAATTTTTACAGTATGTGTAAGGGACTAAAGCAACATTGCCTCCACTTGCAAATGGATGATTAACTCCTTAGCCCCCAAACCGGATTTAAAAAACGTCAACCACCGGTAAAAGACAGTTGAGCACCTTGCCACAGCTCTGCTGAGGCTCCTACCTGCCCTCTAATACGATTTAGTGAAGAAATAAACCCTTTATGATGGTCCTCAGATGCCAGAGGACTCCTCTAGGGAGGCTGGATGTCTCAGTCTGCAGGAAACTGTGCATCTAGAGCGTGAAAATAGGCCCCTTCCACCATGTACTGGATGTCAGAGGGGCCTTAAGAAAGTACTCCTAGGAGTATCTGACTAGCCATGTGGAAACTAGGCCCCAATATAAAGACTTATCTCCCTCAGAGAAAAAACTTTCTATTTATGAAAACATGTAAACGTTTTGTCACTAAGTAATATAAGTATTAACATGAGTATTACCCTGTTTTGTAAGCATGATCCCAGTCGTTGTTAAATCACTGCATCTAGCTTACCTCAAATACACAAGGCTCTGTCAGCATTTTCTAGAACTTATTCATCACTCTAGAAATAAAAATACTGAACATACCTCAAAGCAGGTAATCTGCAGACCGTTCCCCCAACTGAAGTTTTCCCATACTCTTCAGTTATGTGTGAGAACAGCAATGGACCTTAGTTACAAACCGCTAAGATCATCAACCTCCAGGCAGAATTCTTCTTCTAATTTCTGCCTGAGAGTAAAACAGTACAACGCCGGTACCGTTTAAAAATAACAAACTCTTGATTGAAGGTAAAACTACACTAAGTCACCACATATCTCTTGAGACTTCCTATCTTGTCGAGAGTTGCAAGAGAATGACTGGGGGTGGGGGTTAGGGGAGGAGCTATATAGACAGCTCTGCTGTGGGTGTCCTCTTTCAACTTCTTGTTGGAAAGGAGAATATCCCACAAGTAATGGATGAACCCGTGGACTGGATACACCTTACAAGAGAAAAATGATTTTTTTATTATGATAAATAAAAATAAAAAAAAGTTGTGTTTTTGGTTTTATTTTTTTTGGTTTAAATTTGGTTTTAATTTTTTTTACCACGCCCTCCGTACAACACCCCCCCACATGCGATGCGATCCCATCTTTCATTATCCATGTTGCGCAATTAAGAGGCAGTGAGCCGTTCCGCTGCCCTCCATTGATTGCGCAACATGGGTGATGATACTGTTCCTTAGCTCACTCTGAGCTAGCGCCACCCAGTGGTGTCTTACCGGGCCCATACCACGATCCAATAGAGGCGGTTCTCAAAACCGCCTCTATGATGGAGCTCTAATCCAAGCCAATCAGCATCAACGCTGCTGGGGAGGCGTGCCAGCGTCATTGGCGGGAACTCAACACAGTAGAAGCCGGAGGGAGCTGCTGCAACTCTTCAAGTGCCTGCATGCCGAGTGAGTCCTACGTGTGACTGTGTTAGCTCAGAGTCAGTACTAGTGACTTTAGTAGGTAGTAGCTAGTGAGTGTTTGTCCTGTCACTGTCACCTGTCAGTGCTGCTGCTGAGTGAGGGAGAGGAATCGGTGCCATCGGATGCATATGCAGAGGTTTTAAGGGGGCAATGTCATCGGTGGGGAGAAACAAAGGGAGAGGCAAAATGAAATACCAACCTATCTGACTGTGCTGCAGATGGCGATTGGAGTGTCAGTAACTCCATCAAACAGAGGGAATAAATATATACAATTAGGCTCACAAGTCCGGCAGCAACTGTCTGACTTGGACTAGCACGGTGCTAGTCAGAGTCAGACAGTTGCTGCCGGACTTGTGAGCCTAATTGTATATATTTATTCCCTCTGTTTGAAGGAGTCACTGACACTCCAATCGCCATCTGCAGCAGTCAGATAGGTTGGTATTTCATTTTGCCTCTCCCCTTGTTTCTCCCCGCTGATGACATTGCCCCCTTAAAACCTCTGCATATGCATCCGATCATGACGATCGTGACATTTGGCTTCACAGGTATTTGCCATCACCATGCTACGCAGCTACCAGTACCCTGTGACCCCCGTGCCGTACCCCCCCCGAGCTGTGCTTGCTCAGTGTGTCTCCTATGGTTGTCTGGTTAGCGGCAGATTGAGAGAGATAGCATTGACAGTAGAGGTGGCAGGGCCATCCTTCTTCCATCTCTTCTCTCGGTCCCCTCCCTCTCTCTACAGTCTCTCCCTATCACTGGAGCAGTCAGCACAGACAATCCTATTTACACCTAGAATAGCCCCTTAATTAATACCCTCACTGTTGGTTTAGGTCTAATGTGGCTGTCTCCCCAAACACCCAGTGACCACATGAAAATTAGCACAGCCTTGCCTATCCCTCCTGCCTGGCATCCCTGCAAAGGGCAAGTGATGGGGCAGTGCTGGTTAACAGCTTCATCAGCAATAAACACATTAAGCATTTGCTTATCTGCCACAAAGAATCCCTTGAGCAATCAGCAAGGAACATTAGCTCAATCCTGTTTATAGAGATTTATTTTTTCTTGAGGGGGGTCAACATTTTACATTTTAAAATGTATTTTACACTTAAAATAAAATAATTTGGGAGAGATGTGAAACTAATAATTCTAGAATATTAGAGAAACAATTTCAAAAATACTTTCTTTTGTTGTGTGTATATATATATATATATATATATATATATATATATACATACACACACACCAGGTATGGCTAGATATACATTATAAATCAAGAAAAAAGTTAAGATATCATTACATAATAGCTCTCATATTTTTTCTCATTTATAGAATATAAAATAATTTGCTTTATTACTTTTTTCTGATACAAAAGTGAATTCAACCTTAGTGCTTCCCATCCCATTACACAATAGGATAGAAATTATTATAGAAAGGTGTTCAGGGCTCAGCAAAGTTAAAGCAAACTAATGGAACAGTACTGGTATACTGAGATAAATATTCACAGTGTAAATACAATAATTTTAGACAAGTGGGACCAGTTTTTGCATAATGAAGAGTTATGCTATGTAAGAAAATTGTTTTGGGTCAGGATGGAAGTTTTGTAAGCAAATGTGACAGTAATGTCACAGAAGAGAAAATGGTATCCACTAATTTTAACTAGTTCAGAAGTGTGGCTTGTACAGAGCACATGGGACAATTATAAAGTGCTGTATATGGTTTTATTATTTTCTTTCTAGGTTTGTTTGTAGATGCAGTTTTTGGATGTCCAGTATACCATCACTATATTACACATCATGTATTTTAAAGAGGTGGTATGGGGTGGATACCAAAATGTATCATAAGCCGTAAAGCCCTGTGTATAACCCTTACATTTCCCAACTTTGGTGCATTTCAAACATAAGTTCACAAATATCAATAATGATGCCATATACTGCACTTCTGTTGGACACAATTTCAACCAGAATGTCTGTTTTTGCATTGTATAAAATAGTGTGCCTACTGCCTATATGAGCAATACATTTTATAGCTCATATAGGCAGTAGGCATCCAGTACCCATAGCCTGAGCCGCTTTGTTAATAATACTGATTGCATTGCAGTCATTGCTGGGTTTGCTTTGTTGTTGTCTTGGCCTAGGGTCTAAGTTAATTATTGGTGTTTTTTACACTACACCACCAGGGTTGGGCTATGTGGGGCAGCCGGCAGGGCAAAATCTGCAAATACATGCTGCACTGTGCAAACGGCAAAGCTTAAAGGGACAGTTCACCCAAACATTTTGTCCCATTTAAATTGTCCCCAATGTTCCATTTTGCCTGCTGGAGCGTATTAAATTGTTTACAAGTAGCTCCTTTACCCCTATTTTGGCCTTTGAAATAGCTAATTTAGCATGTGGTTTCCCAACCTATACTGCAAGTTTTGATACTGGAGTATAGGCTATTGAATAGCCTAAGTAAACACAGCCAGCAGAAGAAATTACACCACCAGTGGGGTGCAGTATAGTTAAGTAATAAAATGATAATTTTCCATTGTTCTCTCTTTGTATAGAGCTTTAGTTTTCCAGACAAATATAAGATAAATAAGCAAGTCTGTGTACACAAAGTGATAACATAATGAGATCTGATATTACCTGAAGCTCAACCCATTGTAATAGGCTGTGGTTTAAAAGCACACAACCAGCTACTTCATATATACAAATAAACCTGAAAATGCAATTTCTCATAAATTTTATACTCTGCAGCTGGTATAACAAGTCATTGAAAATACATTAATATAAAAACAATTTTACAGTGTACTGTCCCTTTAAGTTAACCCAGCATCTGCATTCTGCTACTGAGAAAAGAAAGGCCAGAGCAATGTGTGCACACCTGCCAACCTGTGCAATTATATATAATGTTATACAAAAAGATTGTGGCAGGTGTAAATACAATCAATAAAAAAAATGATGCCTAGTGCAGTTTTCAATACTAGGCTAAGTAAGCTGGATGATTCCTACTAGTACCATAACTGGGTTAATAAATAGTTGAATAACCACACATTATATATAAAAAATCCTGTCTTAAACCTTATTTCTGTGGTAAAATTGAATTGCTCAGTGATGTCTCTGCATTACTGAGCAATTAAATTGTAGTTTTTACCACAGAAATAAGGTGTAAGACACTAAGACAGACTTGTTTATATATAATATGTGGTTATTCAACTATTTAAACCATTTATGGTATTAGTAGGAATCATCCAGCTACATAGCCTAATAGTGGAACAACCCAACTGTGTGCGAGTGTACCTAGAAGAAATAATGCTGTTTTGAAGCAAAGGGTAGTCACACCAATTATTAATTTGATATAGATTTTGATATTTCTTCTGTTCACTCACTTTGCATTTTGTTAATTGAAATATAATAAACTATTAACATTTCTATTTTTGAACTTACTTTACAGCATTTTTTCACACCTGCCTAAAACTATGCATGACCCAATTTACTTATAGGGGAAATACAATAAACCAGCTTGATATTTTAATTCACAGAAGCATTATTAAGAAAAGCATGCAATATAGCCATTTATCAATGTTTATAAGTGGAATGTGGATTGGGAAAGCACAGAAAGCTTGGTATGTGCACTGGTTTCTTCTCGGGTGGGTTAGAACAGTCAGTGCATCATGTGACATTTCAAATTCCTTTACACTCAGGAAGTCAGCATCAAAACAAATTTATCACACACAGGCAGCTCATCTGTACAGTTTATTACATATAATTTCTGTCATAGAATAAAAAAAGCAAACAAAGAGGTCATGCATTATGGTTGTATCTGCTAAATAAAAAATAGGTCAATCCAGAAATAATGCGTTATATAATCAAATATAACCAGACAGTGCTTGTTAATTCTCAACTGCAGCCATAGGTTTGGATACAAGTTTCTGTTTAAAAAAACACACACAAAAAACTGCAGGTAAAACCCAACTGCAGATATGAATGTTTTACAAATTACTTTACAAATAATAGTGTAGACATAAGATAAAAGACAAATATTATTATTATCAGGGTCTGACACCCACAAGATTACATGATTCATGTTTTTAAAGGCTAAAAAATTAAATATTACTATGTGAGTGACCATAATGTGCAACAACTCCTGCAAAGATGGATTCACTGAAATAAAGCTGATTCATTGGAATTTTGATTTATACAACAGACATTGCTGCATGTACAGTATTTACTATACAGTATTTATAATTTATTTTTTCTCTTTAAGGTGGAATGTTTTAATTGACAACAAAAACTATAGCTCATAGTGACCAAGTGATATTAGCTTAAGCCTGAACGGTGTACCTCTTACATATTTTAGCCATTCCACAGTATGAAAGTATATTGTAAACTTTATTTAAACGTTGTGCTTTATCTGCATCATGACATTTTAATTTTGATTTTAGTGGCCTTTAACTTTTTAGGACACTTTCAGGAGACAGTTACCAGGTAAGATGAGATCGGAGTGGCTGACAAGAGATTAAAAACATGGTGTGCAGCTATGTGGAATAAGCTATAACCGTTTTGTTGCTTGGAGTTATACTCAAATTTAAGGCACTCATGGAAAAATAATGATTAGAAGATATAATTGAAAAAGGTTTTATATGACTCTCAGATGAGGAAATGACTGAGATTTAGCAAGGCACCGTGAGACGACATGTACCATTTAGATCTTTGTTTCAAGTGTTCATCAGTTTCCCAGAGGAAATGAGCTGATCTACATAGTGATCGTACCTTAAATCTACAAGAATGTTGTTTTAGTTTTACTTTCAATGGATTTGTTAAAACGTATACTTAACTTCATCAGCCAAATGTTTGTGCCTCTGGGATCTAGACAGAGTTGTTGGCATATGACGGGAGTTGAGTGCAAAGCATACAGAATATTACAGAATAACACAAACAGTTGGAAGGATGAAATTACCTACTCACAAAATCAGATTAAAACCTCTGGCTACCAGGACAGATTACTGTTTGGAGTGCTGTGCCTTGGTTATTAATATTAGATATGTGCAAATAGAAATCTACAATACAAGTTACTTGGTTACAGAACTAAAGCAAAATAAAGAAAGCGTGGGCAAATTACAACAGGAAGACACTATTAAACGGTGAGTAGACTTTCCGCAAAGCGTCTGAGGGACGAGGTTCACTGCCAATCCAGACTTCCTAATAAATGAGAGAGACAAACATAAGTGAGCAGAAAAAAAGGTAAACTGTGAAGAAAACAACAGTCTGCATTATGTTAAAGGGTTCTGAGTCACAAGTCTCTAAAGTAACACAAATAAAAGGAAAAGGTTGTGCAAATATATAAAATTGTCAATATTTTTCTAGGGAAACAGTGAGCAAAGCAGAGAACATTTATTTATAGCCAACATGCAATTACAATTTCATATAAGAAATTTGCTTAAAAAGGCAGATCTCCAAACCTCTCCGCTAATTTTCTGGCCTCTTGTCTTGTGCAGTCAAATACAGAATTCAGCACCCTGCAAAACCCCTGCAGGTGAGACCCGAACTGCAAATGTCAGGTTATGTAAATATAAGTTTCACATTACCATTTCCACTGATAAATCCCCAATGCAATTCTTTTGAATGATGTTAATAAGAGGAATTCTGCAGTAGCTGAGATTCCTGACTCATCCAAAACAGCTGTGCACACATAGCAGACATGTTTACCTTCCTATGGGTGCATTGCTGCCTGCAGAGCCCTTTAGGGACATCACATAACTGCCTGTAACATAGCTTTGTCTAATACCATGAAAGTATCTTGATGTTGTATGTGTACAGACTGCTGATCACTACAACACTGTCTGGAATGTGCATAACTCAGATGCTTTGCTTAATTTCCTCAAAGATCTGTAACCAAAAGACAGGCAACTTATTCAAACTTCAGTTATTGTAACACCAATATTTGGATTATATATTTAATATAAGACTACACAAAACACAGAGTATACATTTAACAAGTAAACTGCATTTATCATAGCCAGGGTAATCTCCTCTACTGTTCATATCTTCCTGGCAAATCACTAACAACTATAACCTCTTGGCAAGTGCAAAACTAAACGGACAGGGCCAGTAACAGGAGCTCTAAAAGCCAGACAAATGCATAATTCTGGCTGATGTGATGTGAAGACAAATATAGAAACTGGTCAATGAGGTTTTTTGTGTTTTTTTTTTTTTTTTAAATAAAGTGCTTGACAAATAATGTAATTTAATTCTGTTATCTAGAAGGGAGGTTTCATTGATATAGCTGTGGATGTTGTTGGGTGATACCACAAAAAGGGATATTTTTAAAAAGTGCATAGATTGTCAGGGAAAAAAACAAGGCATGAGTTGTATTGGTGCATTTACAGAAAAAAGACTGACATTGATGGCTTCTGCACATGGGTGTGAAATGGCTCAGCCACAAAGGAGTTATTGAATGTGAAGCTAAGTGCCGATACGTTTGTTTGACACGTCTTCCTGCATAGCGTGCATCATTTTGTATTTAAGAAAAAATAAAATAAATCTAAGAACGGGAAACTATCTAGCAAGCTTAGACTTCCTACTGTTGTACAGGATACGTAGTGTGACAGGTAGGACAGACAATTCCATCCTGTAGGCTACCAACAATCATTCAATATTAAAAACAGGAATCTTATGAAAGGAAATGATTTTATATTCACAGTTAAATCCCTTGTTTTACTTTCTGAAACAAGAGATGATTCATAGCTAATGGGTTAATAGCAAGCCAACAGAGAGAAATTTAGAAACATTCTGCTAGATTACGAGTTGCGAGTTAGGGTAAAAAAGCAGCGTTAAGAGGTCCTAACGCTGCTTTTTTACGCCCACAGGTATTACGAGTCTTGCAGGTTTAGGTGTACCGGACACTTGTTTGGCCTTACCGCAAAACAACTTACGTAAACTTCGTAAAGTCTTTTTTCTATGGGACTTCCATATCGCTGATATTACGAGTCTGTCCTGGGAGGCCAAAAAGTGAGCGGTACAGCCTACCCTGTCAAGATCCCTAACGCATCTAAAAGTTAGTAGTTATGAGTTTTACACTACAACGCTGTAGCATAAAACTCATAACTAAAGTGCTAAAAAGTACATTAACACCCATAAACTACCTATTAACCCCAAAACCGAGGCCCTCCTGCATCGTAAACACTATAATAAAAATTTTTAACCCCTAATCTGCCGCTCTGGATAGCGCCGCCACCTACATTATATTTATGAATCCCTAATCTGCTGCCCACAACATCGCCAACACCTACATTATATCTATTAACCCTATCTGCCTTCCCCAATGTCGCCGACACCTACATTATATTATTAACCCCTAATCTGCCCCCACCGTCGCCGACACTATATTAAAGTTATTAACCACTAAACCTAAGTCTAACCCTAAACCTAACACCCCCTAACTTAAATATAATTTAAATAAATCTAAATAAATATTCCTATTTTACAGGCAAGTTTGTATTTATTTTAACTAGGTAGAATAGTTATTAAATAGTTATTAACTATTTAATAACTACCTAGCTAAAATAAATACAAAAGTACCTGTAAAATAAAATCTAACCTAAGTTACAATAACACCTAACACTACACTATAATTAAATAAATTAACTAAATTAAATACAATTAAATAAATTACATACAATTAGCTAAATTAAATTAGCTAAAGTACAAACCCCCCCCCACACTAAATTACAGAAAATAATAAACAAATTACAGATATTTAAACTAATTACACCTAATATAATAGCCCTATTAAAATAAAAAAACAAAACAGAATTTATGCTTACCTCATAAATTACTTTCTCTTGCGGTGTATACAGTCCACGGATTCATCCTTTACTTGTGGGATATTCTCATTCCCTACAGGAAGTGGCAAAGAGAGCACACAGCAGAGCTGTCCATATAGCTCCCCTTCTAGCTCCACCCCCCAGTCATTCGACCAAAGGTTAGGAAGAAAAAGGAGAAACCATAGGGTGCAGTGGTGACTGTAGTTTAAACAAAACATTTTTACCTGACTTAAATGCCAGGGCGGGCCGTGGACTGGATACACCGCAAGAGAAAGTAATTTATCAGGTAAGCATAAATTCTGTTTTCTCTTGCAAGGTGTATCCAGTCCACGGATTCATCCTTTACTTGTGGGATACCAATACCAAAGCTTTAGGACACGGATGAAGGGAGGGAACAAGACAGGTACCTTAAACGGAAGGCACCACTGCTTGCAAAACCTCTCCCCCAAAAATAGCCTCCGAAGAAGCAAAAGTATCGAATTTGTAAAACTTGGCAAAAGTATGCAGTGAAGACCAAGTCGCTGCCTTACAAATCTGTTCAACAGAAGCCTCATTCTTGAAAGCCCATGTGGAAGCCACTGCTCTGGTAGAATGAGCAGTAATTATTTCAGGAGGCTGCTGGCCAGCAGTCTCATAGGCCAAACGGATTATGCTTTTCAGCCAAACTGAAAGAGAGGTAGCAGTCGCTTTCTGACCTCTCCTCTTACCAGAATAGATAACAAACAAGGAAGATGTTTGTCTGAAATCCTTAGTTGCTTGTAAATAGAACTTTAAAGCACGAACTACATCAAGATTGTGTAAAAGACGTTCCTCCTTCGAAGATGGATTAGGACACAGAGAAGGAACAACTATTTCCTGGTTAATATTCTTGTTAGAAACAACTTTAGGAAGAAAACCAGGCTTGGTACGCAAAACTACCTTATCTGCGTGGAACACCAGGTAAGGTGAATCACACTGTAAGGCAGATAATTCTGAAACTCTTCGAGCAGAAGAGATAGCTACCAAAAACAAAACTTTCCAAGATAACAACTTAATGTCTATGGAATGTAAAGGTTCAAATGGAACCCCTTGAAGAACTGAAAGAACTAGATTCAAACTCCATGGCGGAGCCACAGGTTTATAGACAGGCTTGATTCTGACTAAAGCCTGAGCAAACGCTTGAACGTCTGGTACTTCTGCCAGATGCTTGTGTAACAGGATAGACAAAGCAGATATTTGTCCTTTTAAGGACCTAGCTGACAATCCTTTCTCCAATCCTTCTTGGAGAAAGGACAATCTCCTGGGAATCCTAATCTTACTCCATCAGTAACCCTTGGATTCACACCAACAAAGATATTTCCGCCATATCTTATGGTAGATTTTCCTGGTGACAGGCTTTCTAGCCTGAATCAGAGTATCTATAACTGATTCAGAGAACCCACGCTTTGATAGAATTAATCGTTCAATCTCCAAGCAGTCAGACGTAAAGAAACTAAATTTGGATGCTTGAACGGACCCTATATTAGAAGATCCTGCCTCATTGGCAGTGTCCATGGTGGGACAGATGACATGTCCATTAGGTCTGCATACCAAGTCCTGCGTGGCCACGCAGGCGCTATCAGAATCACCGAAGCCTTCTCCTGCTTGATTCTGGCGACCAGACGCGGGAGGAGAGGAAACGGTGGAAAAACATAAGCCAGATTGAAGGACCAAGGCGCTGCTAGAGCATCTATCAATACCGCCTTGGGGTCCCGGGACCTGGACCCGTAGAGAGGAAGTTTGGCGTTCTGACAGGATGCCATCAGATCCAATTCTGAAGTGCCCCATAGCTGAGTCAGCTGAGCAAATATCTCCGGGTGGAGTTCCCACTCCCCTGGGTGAAAAGTCTGACGACTTAGAAAATCCGCCTCCCAGTTGTCTACTCCTGGGATGTGAATTGCTGAGAGATGGCAGGAGTGGTCCTCCGCCCACCTGTAACATAGTAGATAAGGTTGAAAAAAGACTGAAGTCCATCAAGTTCAACCTATACAAATCTAAAATACTTACAAAAAGCTCCAGTTAAGCTTAAATAACCCCATTAAAATGTGACCCATTTAATACTAGCAATCATATCCATGAATTTTGTTTATATACAGAAATTTATCCAGACTATTTTTAAATGTATCAATGGTATTGGCATTCACTACCTCCTTTGGTAATGAGTTCCACAATTTTATTGCTCTTACAGTGAAAAAACGTTTCCGTTGCAGGAGATTAAATCTCCTTTCCTCCAACCTTAAATTATGACCTCTTGTCAGAAACAATTTTCTTGGAATAAACAGAGCTTCTGCCATCTCTGTATATGGGCCTTGAATATATTTATATAAAGTAATCATGTCACCTCTCAAGCGCCTTTTTTCTAAAGAGAACAGACCCAGTTTGGCTAGCCTCTCCTCATAGGTTAATTTCTCCAATCCCCTTATTAGCTTTGTGGCCCTTCTCTGAACTTTTTCTAGTTCTAGTTCTTTTTTAGCAATCGGTCCCCAGAACTGCACTCCAAACTCAAGGTGAGGTCTTACCAGGGCTTTATATAATGACAGAATTATGCTTTCCTCCCTTGAATCAATGCCTCTTTTAATACATTTTAGTATCTTATTAGCCTTTGAAGCCGCTGCCCTGCATTGTGCACTCATCTTTAGCTTGTTATCTATTACTACTCCCAAATCCCTTTTCTCCTGTGTTTGGCTAAGTCTTGTCCCATTTAAAAAAATACGTAGCCTGCTTATTTTTACTTCCAAAATGTAGAACCTTGCATTTTTCCGTATTAAATCTCATTATTTTGGTTACTTCCGTCATCGCTAGGGAACTCTTTGTTCCCCCATGATGATTGACGTAAGCTACAGTCGTGATGTTGTCCGACTGAAATCTGATGAATTTGGCCGCAGCTAGTTGAGTCCATGCCTTAAGAGCGTTGAATATCGCCCTCAGTTCCAGAATGTTTATCGGGAGAAGCGTTTCTTCCCAAGACCATAAGCCCTGACCTTTCAGGGAGTCCCAGACCACACCCCAGCCTAACAGACTGGCGTTGGTCGTTACAATGACCCACTCTGGCCTGCGGAAACATATTCCCTGAGACAGGTGGTCCTGAGACAACCACCAGAGAAGAGAATCTCTGGTCTCCTGGTCCAACTGAATTTGAGGAGACAAATCTGCATAATCCCCATTCCACTGTTTGAGCATGCATAGTTGAAGTGAGTGGTCTGAGGTGTATCCGAGCAAAAGGGACTATGTCCATTGCCGCTACCATTAATCCGATTGTCTCCATGCACTGAGCCACAGATGGCCGGGGAATGGAATGAAGAACTCGGCAAGTAGTTAAGAGTTTTCATTTTCTGACCTCCGTCAGAAATATTTTCATCTCTACCGAGTCTATTAGAGTCCCTAGGAAGGGAACCCTTTTTGATTTTCACCTTCCACCCGTGAGACCTCAGAAAGGCCAATACAATCTCCGTGTGAGACTTGGCTCTTTGGAAAGACGGCGCCTGAATTAAAATGTCGTCTAGGTAAGGCGCCACTGCTATGCCCCGCGGTCTTAGCACCGCCAGAAGGGACCCTAGCACCTTTGTGAAAATTCTGGGAGCAGTGGCTAAGCCGAAAGGAAGAGCAACAAACTGGTAATGCTTGTCCAGAAAGGCGAACCTGAGAAACTGGTTATGATCTTTGTGGATAGGAATGTGTAGGTATGCATCCTTTAGATCCACGGTAGTCATATATTGACCTTCCTGGATCATTGGTAAGATTGTCCGAATGGTCTCCATTTTGAATGATGGGACTCTGAGGAATCTGTTTAGAATTTTTAGATCCAGGATGGGTCTGAAAGTTCCCTCTTTTTGGGAACCACAAACAGGTTTGAGTAAAAACCCAGCCCTTGTTCCACGATTGGAACTGGGTGGATCACTCCCATTGTATGTAGATCTTCTATACAGCGTAAAAACACCTCTTTCTTTGTCTGATCTGTAGCCAGACGAGAAATGTGGAACCTCCCCCTTGGAGGAGAACCCTTGAATTCTAGAAGATATCCCTGGGATACAATATCTAACGCCCAAGGATCGTGTACATCTCTTGCACGGGCCTGAGCGAAGATAGAGAGTCTGCCGGGGGCTACCCCTTCATGCTGTCTTGGTGGCAGCTGCAGGCTTTTTGGCCTGTTTCCCCTTATTCCAGCCCTGGTAAGGTTTTAATTCAATTTATCAGGTAAGCATAAATTTACTTTTCTTCTATAAGGTACGACGAGTCCACGGATTCATCCTTTACTTGTGGGATACAATACCAAAGCTACAGGACACGGATGAACGGGAGGGACAAGACAGATGGTTAAACAGAAGGCACCAATGCTTGAAGAACTTTTCTCCCAAAAATTCAAACTCCATGGCGGAGCAACAGGTTTAAACACAGGCTTGATTCTAACTAAAGCCTGACAGAACGACTGAACGTCTGGAACATCTGCCAGACGCTTGTGCAGTAGAATTGATAAAGCAGATATCTGTCCCTTTAAGGAACTAGCTGATAGCCCCTTCTCCAATCCTTCTTGGAGAAAGGACAAAATCCTCATCTTATTTGTCTTATACTGAGGAAGGGCATGGCCTTTCCCTCCAGTGATGTCTGAAATGATCTCTTTCAGTTCAGGCCTGAATAGGGTCTTACCCTTGAAAGGGATGGCTAAAAGCTTAGATTTTGATGACACATCAGCAGACCAGGACTTAAGTCATAACGCTCTACGCGCTAAAATGGCAAAACCTGAATTCTTTGCCTCTAATTTAGCCAGTTGAAAAGCGGCATCTGTAATGAAAGAATTAGCTAGCTTGAGAGCCCTAATTCTATCCAGAATATCATCTAATGGGGTCTCAACCTGAAGAGCCTCCTCCAGAGCCTCGAACCAAAAAGCAGCTGCAGTAGTTACAGGAACAATGCACGCTATAGGTTGGAGAAGAAAACCCTGATGAACAAATACTTTCTTTAGGAGACCCTCTAATTTTTTATCCATAGGATCTTTGAAAGCCCAACTGTCCTCAATAGGTATAGTTGTACGCTTAGCCAGGGTAGAAATAGCTCCCTCCACCTTAGGGACCGTCTGCCACGAGTCCCACATGGTGTCTGATATGGGAAACATTTTCTTAAAAGTAGGAGGGGGAGCAAACGGAATACCTGGTCTATCCCACTCCTTAGTACCAATGTCCGAAATCCTCTTAGGGACCGGAAAAACATCAGTGTAGGCAGGAACCTCTAGAAATCTGTCCATTTTACACAATTTCTCTGGTACTACAATAGGGTCACAATCATCCAGAGTTGCTAAAACCTCCCTGAGCAATAAGCGGAGGTGTTCTAGTTTAAATTTAAAAGCCGTCATATCTGAGTCTGTCTGAGGGAACATCTTTCCTGAATCAGAAATCTCTCCCTCAGACAGCAAATCCCTCACCCCCAACTCAGAAAATTGTGAGGGTACATCGGATATGGCTAATAAAGCGTCAGAGGGCTCAGCATTTGTTCTCACACCAGACCTACTGCGCTTCCCCTGCAACCCAGGCAGCTTAGATAAAACCTCAGTGAGGGTAGTATTCATAACTGCGGCCATATCTTGCAGGGTGAAAGAATTAGACGCACTAGAAGTACTTGGCGTCATTTGTGTGGGCGTTAATGGTTGTGACACTTGGGGAGAATTAGATGGCATAACCCGATTCCCTTCTGACTGAGAATCATCCTGCAACATACTTTTAGTAGCTAAAATATGTTCTTTGCAATTTATTGACCTTTCAGTGCATGAGGGACACATTCTAAGTGGGGGTTCCACAATGGCTTCTAAATATATTGAACAATGACTTTCCTCAAAGTCAGACATGTTGAACAGTCTAGTAATGACTACAAACAAGCATGAAAACACTTTATTTAGTGAAAAAAATAACAATCTTAAAAAACGGTACTGTGCCTTTAAGAGAAAAAAAGCATACACGTTCTGCAAAACTGCTTTAAAATGCACCAAATTTTCCATAGCAGACTCAATATGTGTAGTTAAGTTTGCTCCACAAGGAAATTTAACATTTAACCGTTTAATGTGCAAACCGGATTGAAAACAGAATTTATGTTTACCTGATAAATTACTTTCTCCAACGGTGTGTCCGGTCCACTGCGTCATCCTTACTTGTGGGATATTCTCTTCCCCAACAGGAAATGGCAAAGAGCCCAGCAAAGCTGATCACATGATCCCTCCTAGGCTCCGCCTTCCCCAGTCATTCGACCGACGTAAAGGAGGAATATTTGCATAGGAGAAATCATATGATACCGTGGTGACTGTAGTTAGAGAAAATAAATCATCAGACCTGATTAAAAAACCAGGGCGGGCCGTGGACCGGACACACCGTTGGAGAAAGTAATTTATCAGGTAAACATAAATTCTGTTTTCTCCAACATAGGTGTGTCCGGTCCACAGCGTCATCCTTACTTGTGGGAACCAATACCAAAGCTTTAGGACACGGATGATGGGAGGGAGCAAATCAGGTCACCTAGATGGAAGGCACCACGGCTTGCAAAACCTTTCTCCCAAAAATAGCCTCAGAAGAAGCAAAAGTATCAAATTTGTAAAATTTAGTAAAAGTGTGCAGTGAAGACCAAGTCGCTGCCTTACATATCTGATCAACAGAAGCCTCGTTCTTGAAGGCCCATGTGGAAGCCACGGCCCTAGTGGAATGAGCTGTGATTCTTTCAGGAGGCTGCCGTCCGGCAGTCTCATAAGCCAATCTGATGATGCTTTTAAGCCAAAAAGAGAGAGAGAGGTAGAAGTTGCTTTTTGACCTCTCCTTTTACCAGAATAAACAACAAACAAGGAAGATGTTTGTCTGAAATCCTTTGTAGCCTCTAAATAGAATTTTAGAGCACAAACTACATCCAAATTGTGCAACAAACGTTCCTTCTTTGAAACTGGATTCGGACACAAAGAAGGCACGACTATCTCCTGGTTAATATTTTTGTTAGAAACAACTTTCGGAAGAAAACCAGGTTTAGTACGCAAAACCACCTTATATGCATGGAACACCAGATAAGGAGGAGAACACTGCAGAGCAGATAACTCTGAAACTCTTCTAGCAGAAGAAATTGCAACCAAAAACAAAACTTTCCAAGATAATAACTTGATATCAACGGAATGTAGGGGTTCAAACGGAACCCCCTGAAGAACTGAAAGAACTAAATTGAGACTCCAAGGAGGAGTCAAAGGTTTGTAAACAGGCTTGATTCTAACCAGAGCCTGAACAAAAGCTTGAACATCTGGCACAGCCGCCAGCTTTTTGTGAAGTAAAACAGATAAAGCAGAAATCTGTCCCTTCAAAGAACTTGCAGATAATCCTTTCTCCAAACCTTCTTGAAGAAAGGATAGAATCTTAGGAATTTTTATCTTGTTCCATGGGAATCCTTTAGATTCACACCAACAGATATATTTTTTCCATATTTTATGGTAGATTTTTCTAGTTACAGGCTTTCTGGCCTGAACAAGAGTATCAATGACAGAATCTGAGAACCCTCGCTTTGATAAAATCAAGCGTTCAATCTCCAAGCAGTCAGTTGGAGTGAGGCCAGATTCGGATGTTCGAACGGACCTTGAACAAGAAGGTCCTGTCTCAAAGGTAGCTTCCATGGTGGAGCCGATGACATATTCACCAGATCTGCATACCAAGTCCTGCGTGGCCACGCAGGAACTATCAAGATCACCGATACCCTCTCCTGTTTGATCCTGGCTACCAGCCTGGGAATGAGAGGAAACGGTGGGAACACATAAGCTAGGTTGAAGCTCCAAGGTGCTACTAGTGCATCCACTAGAGTAGCCTTGGGATCCCTGGATCTGGACCCGTAGCAAGGAACCTTGAAGTTCTGACGAGACGCCATCAGATCCATGTCTGGAATGCCCCACAATTGAATTATTTGGGCAAAGATTTCCGGATGGAGTTCCCACTCCCCCGGATGAAATGTCTGACGACTCAGAAAATCTGCTTCCCAATTTTCCACTCCTGGGATGTGGATTGCAGACAAGTGGCAGGAGTGAGTCTCCGCCCATTGAATTATTTTGGTCACTTCTTCCATCGCCAGGGAACTCCTTGTTCCCCCCTGATGGTTGATATACGCAACAGTCGTCATGTTGTCTGATTGAAACCGTATGAATTTGGCCTTTGCTAGCTGAGGCCAAGCCTTGAGAGCATTGAATATCGCTCTCAGTTCCAGAATATTTATCGGGAGAAGAGATTCTTCCCGAGACCAAAGACCCTGAGCTTTCAGGGGTTCCCAGACCGCGCCCCAGCCCACCAGACTGGCGTCGGTCGTGACAATGACCCACTCTGGTCTGCGGAAGCTCATCCCTTGTGACAGGTTGTCCAGGGTCAGCCACCAACGGAGTGAATCTCTGGTCCTCTGATCTACTTGTATCGTCGGAGACAAGTCTGTATAATCCCCATTCCACTGACTGAGCATGCACAGTTGTAATGGTCTTAGATGAATTCGCGCAAAAGGAACTATGTCCATTGCCGCAACCATCAAACCTATTACTTCCATGCACTGCGCTATGGAAGGAAGAAGAACAGAATGAAGTACTTGACAAGAGCTTAGAAGTTTTGATTTTCTGGCCTCTGTCAGAAAAATCCTCATTTCTAAGGAGTCTATTATTGTTCCCAAGAAGGGAACTCTTGTTGAAGGAGATAGAGAACTTTTTACTACGTTCACTTTCCACCCGTGAGATCTGAGAAAGGCCAGGACAATGTCCGTATGAGCCTTTGCTTGTGGTAGAGACGACGCTTGAATCAGTATGTCGTCCAAGTAAGGTACTACTGCAATGCCCCTTGGTCTTAGCACCGCGAGAAGGGACCCTAGTACCTTTGTGAAAATTCTTGGAGCAGTGGCTAATCCGAATGGAAGTGCCACAAATTGGTAATGCTTGTCCAGAAAGGCGAACCTTAGGAACCGATGATGTTCCTTGTGGATAGAAATATGTAGATACGCATCCTTTAAATCCACCGTGGTCATGAATTGACCTTCCTGGATGGTAGGAAGAATTGTCCGAATGGTTTCCATTTTGAACGATGGAACCTTGAGAAATTTGTTTAGGATCTTGAGATCTAAGATTGGTCTGAATGTTCCCTCTTTTTTGGGAACTATGAACAGATTGGAGTAGAATCCCATCCCTTGTTCTCCTAATGGAACCGGATGAATCACCCCCATTTTTAACAGGTCTTCTACACAATGTAAGAATGCCTGTCTTTTTATGTGGTCTGAAGACAATTGAGACCTGTGGAACCTCCCCCTTGGGGGTAGCTCCTTGAATTCCAGAAGATAACCTTGGGAGACTATTTCTAGCGCCCAAGGATCCAGAACATCTCTTGCCCAAGCCTGAGCGAAGAGAGAAAGTCTGCCCCCCACCAGATCCGGTCCCGGATCGGGGGCCAACATCTCATGCTGTCTTGGTAGCAGTGGCAGGTTTCTTGGCCTGCTTACCTTTGTTCCAGCCTTGCATTGGCCTCCAGGCTGGCTTGGTTTGAGAAGTATTACCCTCTTGCTTAGAGGATGTAGAACTTGAGGCTGGTCCGTTTCTGCGAAAGGGACGAAAATTTGGTTTATTTTTAGCCTTAAAAGACCTATCCTGAGGAAGGGCGTGGCCCTTACCCCCAGTGATATCTGAAATAATCTCTTTCAAGTCAGGGCCAAACAGCGTTTTCCCCTTGAAAGGTATGTTAAGCAATTTGTTCTTGGAAGACGCATCCGCTGACCAAGATTTTAGCCAAAGCGCTCTGCGCGCCACAATAGCAAACCCTGAATTTTTCGCCGCTAATCTAGCTAATTGCAAAGTGGCGTCTAAAGTAAAAGAGTTAGCCAATTTAAGAGCGTGAACTCTGTCCATAATCTCCTCATAAGAAGAATCTTTATCGAGCGACTTTTCTAGTTCATCGAACCAGAAACACGCTGCTGTAGTGACAGGAACAATGCATGAAATTGGTTGTAGAAGGTAACCTTGCTGAACAAACATCTTTTTAAGCAAACCCTCTAATTTTTTATCCATAGGATCTTTGAAAGCACAACTATCTTCTATAGGGATAGTAGTGCGTTTGTTTAGAGTAGAAACCGCCCCCTCGACCTTGGGGACTGTCTGCCATAAGTCCTTTCTGGGGTCGACCATAGGAAACAATTTCTTAAATATAGGGGGAGGGACAAAAGGTATGCCGGGCCTTTCCCATTCTTTGTTTACAATGTCCGCCACCCGCTTGGGTATAGGAAAAGCTTCGGGGGGCCCCGGGACCTCTAGGAACTTGTCCATCTTACATAATTTCTCTGGAATGACCAAATTGTCACAATCATCCAGAGAAGACAACACCTCCTTAAGCAGAGCGCGGAGATGTTCCAATTTAAATTTGAATGTAATCACATCAGGTTCAGCTTGTAGAGAAATTTTCCCTGAATCTGAAATTTCTCCCTCAGACAAAACCTCCCTGGCCCCCTCAGACTGGTGTAGGGGCATGTCAGAACCATTATCATCAGCGTCCTCATGCTCTTCAGTATTTTCTAAAACAGAGCAGTCGCGCTTTCGCTGATAAGTGGGCATTTTGGCTAAAATGTTTTTGATAGAATTATCCATTACAGCCGTTAATTGTTGCATAGTAAGGAGTATTGGCGCACTAGATGTACTAGGGGCCTCCTGTGTGGGCAAGACTGGCGTAGACGAAGGAGGGGATGATGCAGTACCATGCTTACTCCCCTCACTTGAGGAATCATCTTGGGCATCATTTTCTCTAAATTGTTTGTCACATACATCACATCTATTTAAATGAGAAGGAACCTTGGCTTCCTCACATACAGAACATAGTCTATCTGATAGTTCAGACATGTTAAACAGGCATAAACTTGATAACAAAGTACAAAAAACGTTTTAAAATAAAACCGTTACTGTCACTTTAAATTTTAAACTGAACACACTTTATTACTGAATATGTGAAAAAATATGAAGGAATTGTTCAAAATTCACCAAAATTTCACCACAGTGTCTAAAAGCCTTAAAAGTATTGCACACCAAATTTGAAAGCTTTAACTCTTAAAATAACGGAACCGGAGCCGTTTTTATATTTAACCCCTATACAGTCCCTGGTATCTGCTTTGCTGAGACCCAACCAAGCCCAAAGGGGAATACGATACCAAATGACGCCTTCAGTAAGCTTTTTCTATGTATCTGAGCTCCTCACACATGCATCTGCATGCCTTGCTTCCCAAAAACAACTGCGCATTAGTGGCGCGAAAATGAGGCTCTGCCTATGATTAGAGAAGGCCCCCAGTGAAAAAGGTGTCCAATACAGTGCCTGCCGTTTCTTTAACATAATTCCCAAGAATAAAATAACTCCTCAAAGCTATAAACTATTAAAAATGCTTATAAATCAATCGTTTTAGCCCAGAAAAATGTCTACCAGTCTTTAAAGCCCTTGTGAAGCCCTTTA
Organism: Bombina bombina; assembly: GCF_027579735.1. Lineage (NCBI taxonomy): Eukaryota > Metazoa > Chordata > Amphibia > Anura > Bombinatoridae > Bombina > Bombina bombina. The sequence continues at coordinate 413,885,180 of NC_069500.1, forward strand.
TTCTTATTTAATAAAAATGGCTTACCGGATCCCATAGGGAAAATGACAGCTTCCAGCATTACCAAGTCTTGTTAGAAATGTGTCATACCTCAAGCAGCAAAAGTCTGCTCACTGTTTCCCCCAACTGAAGTTAATTCCTCTCAACAGTCCTGTGTGGAAACAGCCATCGATTTTAGTAACGGTTGCTAAAATCATTTTCCTCTTACAAACAGAAATCTTCATCTCTTTTCTGTTTCAGAGTAAATAGTACATACCAGCACTATTTTAAAATAACAAACTCTTGATAGAAGAATAAAAACTACATTTAAACACCAAAAAACTCTGAGCCATCTCCGTGGAGATGTTGCCTGTGCAACGGCAAAGAGAATGACTGGGGAAGGCGGAGCCTAGGAGGGATCATGTGACCAGCTTTGCTGGGCTCTTTGCCATTTCCTGTTGGGGAAGAGAATATCCCACAAGTAAGGATGACGCCGTGGACCGGACACACCTATGTTGGAGAAATCCAGTATAAAACCGTTTACAAACTTACTTAGAAGCTTCCAGTTTAGCTCTGTTTAAAAGGTCACTGGAACACCCACTGAAAGTGGGAAATAGCAGACACTCCCCCTCCCCCTTTATTTGCATATGAAAAGACCCTTCACACAAACAGAAAAAAAGCTGGAGTAGGTATACGTCGGTATTCTCCTAAAACTTTAGGGCTTGGTTAGGAATCTGAAAATCAGAGCAATGTTATTTAAAAATAGGCAAAACTATCAATTAAAAAAACAAAAAAACTGTATGGGCTATATAAATGGATCATCTACAAAGCATTTATGGAAAGAAAAATTGAGTGTATAATGTCCTTTTAAGACAAATGACAGAATAAAATGCTAGTGCCAGGTAGATAAAAAGATGGCTGACCATAAGCAATCAGGTATACATCATTACTGAGGTAATCATGAGAGCAAAAGCTTAAAGGGACACTCAATCAAAATGAAACTTTCATTATTCAGATGGAGCATGCCATTTTAAACAACTTTCCAATTTAATTCCATTAACAAAATGTGCACAGTCTTTTTATATTTAAACTTTTTGAGTCACCAGCTCCTACTGAGCATGTGCAAGAATAAGTGTGTATGCATTTGTGAATGGCTGATGGCTGTCACATGGTACGTGAATGCATTTGTGATTGGCTGATGGCTGTCACATGGTACAGGGGGAGTGGAAAAAGACATAACTTTTAAAATTGTCTGAAAAAAAATCTACTACTCATTTGAAGTTCAGACTAAGTGCTATTGCATTATCTTGTTATCTTGCATTTGTTGATTATGCAAATCTACTGTGTTGACTGGTCCTTTAATATCTGGCCAAGGAAACTAAGGAAAGAATCTAAGAAATGCACAGCTGATAAGCACTGCTTACACAACATTAAGGGCTAGAGTACAAGTGGCACACTATTTAGTGCTCTTGCTATGTAAAGAACATAAAAATGTAAAATATGTATAAAGGGCGCAATTACATATACGGCGCAGGCTTCAGCGCAAGTGCTACAACCTGCGCCGCCCGTAATTTCATCTCGCACATCTGGGTATTACATATACCCCGTCGGCAGCTCATAAAGTGCCGTAAGTCTGATAAACTAGCGATGTCCAGAAATGAGCGTAAATACAAATTTCTGGAGTCGCCAGTGACTAAGTAAAGAAAATAACAAATCTCCCGTAAAAGTCTAACACGCCTCCCAAAAATAAGCCTGACACGTAAAAACCCCTATATCCGTAATCCCCCTCTCTCACTACTAATAATAAATGTATTAACCCCTAGACCGACAACCCCCCACAACGCAATAAGCCTAATTAAACTATTAACCCCTATATCCGCCATCAAACCCACACCGCAAGTAATAACTAAATTATTAACCCCTAAATCCGCCAACCCCAACATCGCAAACTACCTATTAAAACTATTAACCCCAATCCGCCATTAACCCGCAACGCAATAAACCTATTAAAGTATTAACCCCGAAACCGCCAAAGCCCACAACGCAATAAACCTAACCCCCCTAACCTAACACCCCCTAAATGAACCCAAATTACCTAATTTACAAAATACTAAAATTACTATTAAATTAAAAAAACCTAACACTACTTAAAAATACAAATAAACTAAGTATAAATTAAAGGGACAGTCTAATCAAAATTCTGGAGTAGACTGTCCCTTTAAGCTAGAATTACAGAAAATAAAAAAATCTAAGATTACAGAAAATAGTAAAGAAAATTACCAAATTTTACAAAAATTATACCTAATCCCTATGAAAATAAAAAAGCCCCCCCCCCAAATAAAAACACCCCCTAATCTAATAAACTACCAGTAGCCATTAAAAGGGCTTTTTGCAGGGCATTGCCCCAAGATAATCAGTTCTTTTACTAAAAACCCTAAACTACCCATTGCCCTGAAAAGGGCATTTGTTGGGCATTGCCCTTAAAAGGGCATTCAGCTCTTTTACTGCCCACCCTATCTAAATAAAATAAAAAAAAAAAAAAATCCCTTAAAAAACAATAAGTCTAACACCCAAGTGGTACTCACCTGTCCTGAAGTCCGGCGGAGAATTTCCTGTTCGAGGCGGTGAAGTCTTCTTCCAAGCGGCAACCTCTTCTTTCTTCTTCCAGGAACCAGCCTGTACGGAGCGGAGGGCGGAGTTGAAGACCGGAGACCCTGGAACTGAAGACCTGCGACCGCGGAGCCATGGAGCGTGGAGGATCCTCTTCATACGATTTCCGCCGTACACTGAATAGGAATTCAAGGTACGCGATTAAAAATGGCGTCCCTTGAATTCCTATTGGCTGTTTTGAGCCTTCAAATTCAAATCAGCCAATAGGATAAGAGCTACTGAAATTCTATTGGCTATTCAAATCAGCCAATGGAATTTCATTAGCTTTCATCCTATTGGCTGATTTGAACAGCCAATAGGATTTCAGTAGCTCTCATCCTATGAAAGCTCAAATCAGCCAATAGGAATTCAAGGGACGCCATTTTTAATTGCGTACCTTGAATTCCTATTCAGTGTACAGCGGAGATCGTATGAAGAGGATACTCCACGCTCCATGGCTCTGCGGTCGCCGGTCTTCAGTTCCAGGCTCGACGGTCTTCAGCTCCTCCCTCCGCGCCGGCTGGTTCCTGGAAGAAGAAAGAAGAGGTCGCCGCTTGGAAGAAGACTTCACCGCCTGGAACAGGACCTTCTCTGCCGGACTTCAGGACAGGGGAGTATTACTTGAGGGTTAGACTTAGGGTTTTTTAAGGGATTTTAGTTTTTTTTAATTTTATTTAGATAGGGTGGGCATCAAAGTCTTATCCTCCCTGGGTCCCCAACATACAGCCACACAACGCATGCCTTTAACCAAACACACTGTGATACACACAAAGGAGACACAGGCCCTTTGTAATTTCCCTAGACACATACAAAACACGGAAATGAATGGACCCTCAAAACGGACTGGGTACAAATCCCATGACATATATATTTGTTAATTAAATTAAAGTCTGAGCTTTCACACGACTAGGAAAATAAAAGAAAAACTGGCTAGCTGCTAGATAGCAAAGGACACAGAGCCCATGGCAGCTGCATTAAATGTCTCGAGTTTTAAACCTACACAAGAAAGTTTTTCTTTTAGATGCTAGCCACTTTGAAATTTTTCAATTTTATTATGGCATCAATAAAAACGAATCTCTTAGTCTATCATAAACAAAAGTGAAATGTGTTAAGCATGCTCTCAATGGAAAATATTTCAAGAGATTTGTTTGTGCTTAAACAATATTCAAAATAACACGTAGTCTCTGTTTAATTCTTCTGATTAAATATACACTAATCCACTAATTTCTTGCTCATGTGTTTTCTATGTGTTTGTATTTTATTTGCTCATAAGCAAAAACATTGTTATAATGACACTTTAAATATTTCACCAGAATCAATGAGTATCTTTACTCTTCCCTATAAGATCCCTTTATGACAATTTCATGAACGTTGATACAGTGTAGTGATCTAGACAAACACAAATCGCCAGGTGTTGACAAATTTCTATAAAACTTAGCAGCTAGCTAGTTATGTATTTATTTGTTTGACCCAAGGTAGGAATGTATATATATATATATATATATATATATATATATATATATATATATATATATATATATATATATATATATATATATATATATATATATATATATGTGTAAGAGGCTGACAATAAAAAGAACCAGTAAGTTAAAGTAGGTGGCAAAAATTCCAACACCACATTGCAAAACAGAAAGTTTACTTTCACAATGAGTAATCCAGTCGCTTTTTTTTCACCTTTTGTAACCAGCTCAAACTGCTGATTCATACATGCAAAACATGCTAAAATGCTTTGCACAATAGTGAAACACATCAGTGAAGTTTGCACCAAATGATTATAAGACTGTAATTACAGAGGGTGCTGGACGACAGATGTTTAAAGACAACACAAATTGAGTAGGGGAGGGTAAGATTTAGGTGGCTATTTTTGTCATGGAATGTTGGCTGCAGAGGCAAGCTAAGGGAGGGGAATAAGACCTAACTAATCAAATGGTGTTCCAACACAAAGGCAAATTAACCTTTTCTTCACCAGCAGACACACTACAAAAACTGATTCCATCGTAAAGATACAGTAAACACATTGATATTTTTATATAAAATATTTAGTTTTGTGTAATAAAACTTTGCAATAAACTTATGGATTTTCTAATTCTCAAAGCTGGAAATGTACGCTGCAGATTTCTCAAGGCTAACCCTGCTACATACATTTCCATAATTGGCTTTAGCAGATAAGGACTGGAAAACAATGCACTTACTAACATAACGACTTTTGCTAGCCTTGCTGTCTACAGGTTCAAGCCCTGATTGGCTCATTCAAATAAGGTGGCTGGTGTTTGGTCATTTAAGAGCAATTGCAGCAAACAAGATGTTCATTTAAAAATGTTTAGACTTGGCTGATATAGTATTTTATAGCAATACAACATAAATGTATTTACTATGGGCTAGATAACAAGTGGAGCAGTATTTTGTGCTTCCGCTAGATCGCTAACTCTGCTAGAATTAAGATTTTTGCAATAGTCGGGTTGCGCTCGTATTACAAGTTGAAAGTAAACTGTTTTCGCTCTAGTGGTAGCCCGATTAGTGCAAAAAGATGAGGTTAGAATATTGCGTGCGCGTTCATGTATTCCCGCACAGAAGTCAATAGAGAAAAAAAACACGATCACATATACTCATTTGTACTAACCTAACATGAAAATATGAATATTTCATATTCCAATGTTCTTTACATAACAGAATGTGCATCTATTTATTCATAAAACATAATTTATGCTTACCAGATGAATTCCTTTCCTTCCTGGCAGGGAGAGTCCACGACTTTTGGGAAATACAACACCTGGCCACCAGGAGGAGGCAAAGACACCCCAGCCAAAGGCTTAAATATCCCTCCCACTTCCCCTATCCCCCAGTCATTCTGCAGAGGGAACAAGGATAAGCAGGAGAAACATCAGGGTTTGAAAGGTGCCAGAAGAAATAATATAAAAAGGGAGCCGCCCATCAGACAAATAAATTACGGGCGGGGTCGTAGACTCTCCCTGCCAGGAAGGAAAGGAATATATCTGGTAAGCATAAATTATGTTTTCCTTCCATAAGGCAGGGAGAGTCCACAACTTCATTCCTTACTGCTGGGAAAACTATACCCAAGCTCCAGAGGATACTGAATGAATAATGGGAGGGAACAGAAAAAAAGAGGCAGACTCTATTCTGAGGGCACCACAGCCTGCAAAACTTTTCTCCCGAAGCTGCTTCAGCCAAAGCAAACACATCAAACTTGTAAAATTTAGAAAAAGTGTGTAAGGAGGACCAGGTAGCCGCCTTACAAATCTGATCCATTGAGGCTTCATTCTTAAAAGCCCAAGAGGAAGCCACTGCTCTAGTGGAATGAGCCGTTATCCTCTCAGGAGGCTGCCGTCCCGCTGTCTCATAAGCTAAGCGGATGACACTCCTCAACCAAAAAGATAGAGAAGTCGAAGTAGCCGTCTGCCACTAAAGCTTCCCTGCATAGATAACAAAGAGGAAGATTGTCTGAATTCCTTAGTAGCCTGAAGATAGAACTTCAAGGCACAAACCACATCTAGATTGTGAAGCAAACGTTCCTTCGCTGAAGAAGGATTAGGACACAAGGAAGGAACAACAATTTCTTGATTAATATTACGATTCAACATCACCTTCGGGCGGAACCCTAGTTTGGTGCGTAAAACCACCTTATCAGCATAAAAAAAACAGATAAGGGGAGTCACATTGTAAAGCAGACATTTCAGAAACACTGAGCGCAGAGGCAATAGCCAACAAGAAAAGAACCTTCCAAGATAACAATTTAATGGCAACAGTATGCATAGGCTCAAATGGAGTCTGCTGCAAAACACTAAGAACAAGATTGAGGCTCCAAGGCGGAGCCCCAGATCTGAACACGGGTCTGATCCTAGCCAGAACCTTAACAAAGGACTGCAGATCTGGAAGCTCAGCCAATCTTTTGTGCAGTAACACAGACAGGGCCAATATCTGACCCTTCAGGGAACTAGCAGATAACATAATTTATGTAAGAACTTACCTGATAAATTAATTTCTTTCATAGTGGCAAGAGTCCATGAGCTAGTGACGTATGGGATATACATTCCTACCACAAGGGGGCAAAGTTTCCCAAACCTCAAAATGCCTATAAATAAACCTCCCACCTCACTCATACCTTAGTTTAACGTGTAGCCAAGAAGTGAGGTGTAAAAAAAGGAGTAAAAAGCATACAAAAAGAGGAACTGGAAAAAGTGCTTTATACAAAAAATCATAACCACAAAAAATAGGGTGGGTCTCATGGATTCTTGCCACTATGAAAGAAATGAATTTATCAGGTAAGTTCTTACATAAATGATGTTTTCTTTCATGTAAGTGGCAAGAGTCCATGAGCTAGTGACGTATGGGATATAATACCCAAGATGTGGAAAACCACAAGTCACTAGAGAGGGGATAAAATAACAACAGGTAAATCCGCTGAGAAATTAAATCCAAAATAAAGTTTTCTTTAAAAAAAAAAAAAAAAAAAAAAAAAAAAAACTCAAATCAAAAGGCATTAGAATCAAACAGACAACTGCCTGAAGAACCTTTCTACCAAAGGCTGCTTCCGAGGTAAAATTTAGTAAAAGTATGCAAAGAAGACCAAGTTGCAGCTTTGCAAATTCGATCAACTGAAGATTCATTCTTAAAAACCCCAAGAAGTGGCAACTGATCTAGTAGAATGAGCTATTATTCTCTGAGGCAGAGACTGCCCCGCCTCCAAATATGCTTTGTGAATCAAAAGTTTCAGCCAAGATGCCAAAGAAATGGCAGAGGCTTTCTGATCTTTTTCTGGAACCAGAAAAAATAACAAAGACTAGAAGTCTTTCTGAAATCATTAGTAGCCTCAACAAAATATTTCAAAGCTCTTACCACATCCAAAGAATGTAGAGACTGTATACGTTTGTTTGAAGGTGGAATAGCAGTCATAGCCTTCTCTATGGCTGCAGCAATATAATCTTTAATATCTACAGGAATATCATGTACAGTAGACTGTGAAGGTTTAACAGTAGATGTATTTGTACTTGAAACATTGAAACATTATCAGCATGTAATAGTTTTTCATAACAAGTGCCACATATTTGAGCTGAAAAAAGAAAATTTATGTTTACCTGATAAATTTGTTTCTTTTTAGACACTTACACCTAGATTTAGAGTTTAGCGGCCAAAGGGGTGCGTTAGCTACACGTGTTTTTTCCCCCCACCTTTTAAATAACGCTGGTATTTAGAGTTCTCTGAAGGGCTGCGTTAGGCTCCAAAAAGGGAGCGTAGAGCATAATTTACCACCACTTCAACTCTCAATACCAGCGTTGATTACGGTAGCGGCCAGCTTGAAAAACGTGCTCGTGCACGATTCCCCCATAGGAAACAATGGGGCAGTTTGGGCTGAAAAAAAACCTAACACCTGCAAAAAAGCAGCGTTCAGCTCCTAACGCAGCCCCTTTGTTTCCTATGGGGAAACACTTCCTAAGTCTGCACCTAACACCCTAACATGAACCCCGAGTCTAAACACCCCTAACCTTACACTTACCCCTAATCTGCCGCCCCCGCTATCGCTGACCCCTGCATATTATTATTAACCCCATATCTTCCGCTCCAGACACCGCCGCAACCTACGTTATCCCTATGAACCCCTAATCTGCTGCCCCTAACACCGCCGACCCCTAAATTATATTTATTAACCCCTAATCTGCCCCCCCCCAACGTCGCCGACACCTACCTACACTTATTAACCCCTATTCTGCCGACCGGACCTCGCCGCTACTCTAATAAATGTATTAACCCCTAAAGCTAAGTCTAACCCTAACACTAACACCCCCCTAAATTAAATATAATTTAAATCTAACAAAATAAATTTATTTCTTATTAAATAAATTAATCCTATTTAAAGCTAAATACTTACCTGTAAAATAAACCCTAATATAGCTACAATATAAATAATAATTACATTGTAGCTATTTTAGGATTTATATTTATTTTACAGGCAACTTTGTATTTATTTTAACTAGGTACAATAGCTATTAAATAGTTATTTACTATTTAATAGCTACCTAGTTAAAATAATTACAAAATTACCTGTAAAATAAATCCTAACCTAACTTACAATTAAACCTAACACTACATTATCATTAAATAAATTAAATACAATTATCTATAATAAAATACAATTAAATCAACTAAACTAAATTACAAAAAAAAAACAAACACTAAATTACAAAAAATAAAAAAAGATTACAACAATTTTAAACTAATTACACCTACACTAAGCCCCCTAAAAAAATAACAAAGCCCCCCAAAATAAAAAAATGCCCTACCCTATTCTAAAATAAAAAGTTAACAGCTCTATTACCTTACCAGCCCTTAAAAGGGCTTTTTGCGGGGCATGCCCCAAAGAAATCAGCTCTTTTGCCTGTAAAAAAAACATACAATATCCCCCCAACATTACAACCCACCACCCACATACCTCTAATCTAACCCACCCAAACCCCCCTTAAAAACCTAACACTAAGCTCCTGAAGATCTCCCTACCTTGTATTCACCCAGCCGGGTATCACCGATCCGTCCAGAAGAGGGTCCGAAGTCTTCATCTTATCCGGCAAGAAGATGTCCTCCAGAGGGACCGAAGTCTTCATCCTATCCGGCAAGAAGATGTCCTCCAGAGGGTCCGAAGTCTTCATCCTATCCGGCAAGAAGATGTCCTCCAGAGGGTCCAAAGTCTTCATCCAGGCGGCATCTTCTATCTTCTTCCATCCGGAGCGGGTCCATCTTGAAGCAGCCGGCGCGGATCCATCCTCTTCTAACGACGTCCTAAGTCCGAATGAAGGTTCCTTTAAATGACGTCATCCAAGATGGCGTCCCTCGAATTCCGATTGGCTGATAGGATTCTATCAGCCAATCGGAATTAAGGTAGGGAAAATCTGATTGGCTGATTGAATCAGCCAATCCGATTTAACTTGAATCTGATTGGCTGATTCAATCAGCCAATCAGATTTTTCCTACCTTAATTCCGATTGGCTGATAGAATCCTATCAGCCAATCGGAATTCGAGGGACGCCATCTTGGATGACGTCATTTAAAGGAACCTTCATTCGGACTTAGGACGTCGTTAGAAGAGGATGGATCCGCGCTGGCTGCTTCAAGATGGACCCGCTCCGCTCCGGATGGAAGAAGATAGAAGATGCCGCCTGGATGAAGACTTTGGACCCTCTGGAGGACATCTTCTTGCCGGATAGGATGAAGACTTCGGACCCTCTGGAGGACATCTTCTTGCCGGATAGGATGAAGACTTCGGACCCTCTTCTGGACGGATCGGTGATACCCGGCTGGGTGAATACAAGGTAGGGAGATCTTCAGGGGCTTAGTGTTAGGTTTTTTAAGGGGGGTTTGGGTGGGTATGATTAGGGGTATGTGGGTGGTGGGTTGTAATGTTGGGGGGGGTATTGTATGTTTTTTTTCAGGCAAAAGAGCTGATTTCTTTGGGGCATGCCCCGCAAAAAGCCCTTTCAAGGGCTGGTAAGGTAATAGAGCTGTTAACTTTTTATTTTAGAATAGGGTAGGATATTTTTTTATTTTGGGGGGCTTTGTTATTTTTTTAGGGGGCTTAGAGTAGGTGTAATTAGTTTAAAATTGTTGTAATCTTTTTTTATTTTTTGTAATTTAGTGTTTTTTTTTGTAATTTAGTTTAGTTGATTTAATTGTATTTTATTATAGATAATTGTATTTAATTTATTTAATTAATTTATTGATAGAGTAGTGCTAGGTTTAATTGTAACTTAGGTTAGGATTTATTTTACAGGTAATTTTGTAATTATTTTAACTAGGTAGCTATTAAATAGTAAATAACTATTTAATAGCTATTGTACCTAGTTAAAATAAATACAAAGTTGCCTGTAAAATAAAACAGAATTTATGCTTACCTGATAAATTACTTTCTCCAACGGTGTGTCCGGTCCACGGCGTCATCCTTACTTGTGGGATATTCTCTTCCCCAACAGGAAATGGCAAAGAGCCCAGCAAAGCTGGTCACATGATCCCTCCTAGGCTCCGCCTTTCCCAGTCATTCGACCGACGTAAAGGAGGAATATGCATAGGAGAAATCATATGATACCGTGGTGACTGTAGTTAGAGAAAATAATTCATCAGACCTGATTAAAAAACCAGGGCGGGCCGTGGACCGGACACACCGTTGGAGAAAGTAATTTATCAGGTAAGCATAAATTCTTTTTTCTCCAACATTGGTGTGTCCGGTCCACGGCGTCATCCTTACTTGTGGGAACCAATACCAAAGCTTTAGGACACGGATGATGGGAGGGAGCAAATTAGGTCACCTAGATGGAAGGCACCACGGCTTGCAAAACCTTTCTCCCAAAAATAGCCTCAGAAGAAGCAAAAGTATCAAATTTGTAAAATTTGGTAAAAGTGTGCAGTGAAGACCAAGTCGCTGCCTTACATATTTGATCAACAGAAGCCTCGTTCTTGAAGGCCCATGTGGAAGCCACAGCCCTAGTGGAATGAGCTGTGATTCTTTCAGGAGGCTGCCGTCCGGCAGTCTCATAAGCCAATCGGATGATGCTTTTAAGCCAAAAAGAGAGAGAGGTAGAAGTTGCTTTTTGACCTCTCCTTTTACCAGAATAAACAACAAACAAGGAAGATGTTTGTCTGAAATCCTTTGTAGCCTCTAAATAGAATTTTAGAGCACGAACTACATCCAAATTGTGCAACAAACGTTCCTTCTTTGAAACTGGATTCGGACACAAAGAAGGCACAACTATCTCCTGGTTAATATTTTTGTTAGAAACAACTTTCGGAAGAAAACCAGGTTTAGTACGCAAAACCACCTTATCTGCATGGAACACCAGATAAGGAGGAGAACACTGCAGAGCAGATAACTCTGAAACTCTTCTAGCAGAAGAAATTGCAACCAAAAGCAAAACTTTCCAAGATAATAACTTAATATCTACGGAATGTAAGGGTTCAAACGGAACCCCTTGAAGAACTGAAAGAACTAAATTGAGACTCCAAGGAGGAGTCAAAGGTTTGTAAACAGGCTTGATTCTTTTTTTTTTTTATATATTTATTTATTTGTATCCAATACAGTATACAATCAAATGAATCCAACCTTTTATGCCACGCAGGGCAAGGTAAAACATGTTATAGAACAAAAACAAATTAGCGCAATAAATTCACTTTCTCTCAGTGGATTGATAATTTCTTTGTAAACAATATTCGATACTGGGCTGGAATTTTTCTGTTTTAAATACACAAAACAAACAAAGCACTCAGATAGTCGAAAACAACTAATAAAAAAGATAGAAGAAAGGGGCGAGAAAAAAAAAAAAAAAAAAAAAAACACACAAGGGAAATCCATCACTGCTAATCCAGATCCCAACTACGATTGGTACTAAATATCTGTAGCCTTTGTTATCCATGAATGTGGGAAAAGATCTAATATAACCATTTCTGCAAAACTAACTGAGGATGTAAAGGGTGTTAAAATCTGTTTTTGTATAGTCCGGGGATAAGAGTTAATAGTGGGATACCAACCACGTAAAAAGATTTTGATTCTAATTTCTGAGGCATCCTGTAAATGATATGATTCAAAGATAATTTGATCTTGAATAGCATGCATGATCTCAGAAAATACGGGCCCTTTATTTGCTTTCCATTTTTTAAGAATACTCTGTCTTGCCGCTAATATTAATGTATTTAGAGAGCGAGTCCAATACCTATCTAGACTACTCGAGGACTCAACCAATAGGATAATATCCTGGAACGTGAGAGAAACAGAAACACCATGTATATTGTTAAACCAATATATAAGTTTCAACCAAAGCTGATTTATCCTAGGACATGTCCAAAACATATGTAATAGATCTGCTTCCATATAAGCACACCTGGGGCATGAAGCTGACCTAGAAGGATAGAATCGAGCCAATTTAGCAGGATAAAAATAAAAATTGTTTATTAGTTTCATATGGGATTCCTTCCATATTGAGGGGACTTTACAAGTTTCTAGCGACTTAAAACTTTGTATGATTCTGTCCGGATCTATATCACGGATTGTCTTACACCATGGACCGCAAATCTTACTTAAACTACCTTGCGTTTGTTTTGAGAGCATAATATCGTAGATTAATGAGATAGAAGTAACACCCGCTACGTATTTCTGTATTAGGACTCTGATATCGGACCATACAACAGATATGGGAAACCTCCAATCCTGTGACCCAATGAAATGACGTACCTGAAAGAACGCAAATAAATCTGATCTAGGTAAATGATAAAGAGAGAACAAAGTTTCACCATCCAACACTGAGTCGTCTGGGCCAATTAACTGACAAATCCGATTTAGCCCCTTTTCGGCCCAGTTCTTAAAAGTTTTTTGATGTAAACCGGGGGAAAATAAGGGGTTACCCTGAATAGGAAGAAATTCTGACAAAGAAAAATCTATTTCCAGCACTTTACAGAATTTGTGCCACGCCAGAACTATATTTTTAAATGAAATAAGTGAAGAGACGTTGGATGGTAATTGACGCGGATTACAATGTAATAAAGCTGATAGTGCAAAAGGATGTATCAGTAAAGACTCCTGCACATAAGTGGAAAATATATCTGTTCTTGCCAGCCAATCAATTGCAATTTTTGCCATCGCTGCAATATTATACAAATGGATATCTGGCAGTGATAAACCACCTGCCCATGATTTCTGCATTAGTCTTGCTCGAGCAATGCGCGGTTTTTTATTTTGCCAGATAAATTTAGAAAAGTAACCGTACAAAATTCTGCAATCCCGGTTAGTTATTAATAAGGGCAAATTTTGAACAGGGTAGAGAAGGCGTGGAAAGATAATGGTTTTAACCAGATTTACTCTCGCCGTTAGTGGTATGGGAAAAGAAGTCCATAGTTGCAGATCTTGTTTAATTTTTTGGAATACAGGAAGAAAATTATCAGAATACCAGTGGTTCGGATTTTTATGTAGTAAAAGACCCAGATATTTAACAGACTCTACCACTTTGAACGGATTACTAGGGTGACTTGAATCTACTTTTCCAATATACATTAATTCACTTTTTTCCATATTCACTTTGTAACCTGAAAATGAGCTAAAATCCTCTAGCAATTGCCTCAAAATAGGAATGGATTGCTGTGTATTTTGTAGAAAGACTAAAATATCATCCGCATATAGCAATGTGTTTAAACGCAGAGATCCTATTGTAATCCCTGGTAGACTATTTCTTAATCTTATCGCTAGCGGCTCTAATGCTGTATTAAACAGCAAGGGAGACAGTGGACATCCTTGCCTTGTACCTCGCTGTAGTGTTATTTTTGGCGAGATCATCCCATTTACTAGTAAATATGATATGGGCTTCAAATAGATTCTATGAATAAATTGCAAAAAGTTCCCTTTTATCCCAAATTTCCCAAGTGAAGTAAAGAGATGATCCCATACTATGGAGTCAAACGCTTTGACTGCGTCTAATGTAAGGACAGCCATATCAGTACGATTACTTATATTAACTTTTTGTTCCGTATTCCAAGCGTAGTCTATCAACGTAATTAATTTCCGTATGTTCTTCGAGGCATTCCTCTTAATCATAAAGCCCGTCTGATCCATGTGAATAAGTTTCTGTAAACAGAAAGATAATCTATCAGCTAAAATAGAGGCTAAGATCTTATAATCAGAGTTTAAAACTGATATCGGCCTATACGAGCCTGGGTCCTCCGGATCTTTCCCCTTTTTTAATATAAGTGAGATGTTAGCCATTGAGAAATAGGATGATATTGGGTTATCTAGTGTGTAGTATACGTTAAATAACTTCTCTAATACTGGTAATAAATCTTCCTTAAGACATTTAAAAAATTCCGCGGGTAATCCGTCTGGGCCTGGGGCTTTATTGGACTTCAAGTTATCGATAGCCTTGCCAATTTCTTCTCTAGTTATATAATCATTTAACATTGTTAAATCTTCCATCTGGATCTTGGGCGTATCAACTTTAGACCAGAATACCTCTTGGATATCAGGATTGGTTTTAACTGGAGAATATAAATATTGATAATAAGAAGCAAATACCTTGCAAATGTCCCTAGTCTCCATATATCTAGTCTCATTCTCTTTAATAACCGGTATAAGATTTTTTTTCTTCCTGATTTTGGTAAGCTTAGCCAAATACTTGGCAGAGCAGCCATGAAACCCCTTATAATGCCTATTTATTCTGCTCTCCTCTATTTGGGCTTGTTCTTTAAGGAAGAGATCTCTCTCCTTTCTAATAGCAAAATAGTCATCCCAATTATTCTGTGATGGAGCATTCTGGACTAGTATATAAGCCTTCTTCACTCTTTTGGCCAAAATAGCCTCCCGTAATTTTATCTTTTTCCCACGTATATTTAAGTAGGCCATAATCTCACCTCTTAGAACTGTCTTAGAGGCCTCCCAGAAAATTTCAACTTTGTTATCATATTCCCTGTTATTGGAGGCATACTCCAGCCATTTTGATTGTAACCACAATCGGAACCTAGGGTCCGAGCATAAATACCGGGGGAAACAAAATACCGATTTCTGAATCTTATCTTTTATAGATGAAGGGAATATTAATGAGATTATTGCATGGTCCGATATCAGAATCTCTCCTATGCTAGCCTTGGATTGCCAAATAGATAACGACTCAGAAACTAGAAATAAATCAATCCTAGAGAATGTCTTATGCCCCTTGGATTCACAGGTGTATATAGAGCTGTCGGGGTTTTGAATTCGCCAAATGTCTATTAATTTTAACTTGTAGCAGAATTTCTGGAAATATTTAGCCCTTAGTCTGTTGCTGACTATGTTTTTACGTGAAAACCTATCTATAGAGGGGTCTAACGTCATGTTAAAATCTCCGCACAAAATTAAGTTGTTCCCTATAAGCGGGAACAACTTATTTTGGATATTTTCCCAGAAGACTGAAGAAAATTGGTTAGGAGCATAGATGCAGCAAATTATAAATTTTATGTTTTTTATCATTATGTGAAGTAAGATAAATCTGGCTTCCCCATCAATCTCTCTTTTTATAATCTTATAATCTAATTGTTTATGTAGTAGTATTGCTACTCCGCACTTTTTATTAGGGCTGTTAGTGGAGATTACCTCACCAACCCATTTAATCTTGAGTTTCGCTGCTTCTGTCTCCTTAAGATGGGTTTCTTGGAGACAGACCAGATCGGGCTGCATCCGAGCTAAAGTTCTCACAATCAATTTACGTTTCATTGGTGAACTGATACCCCCCACATTCCAGGAATACATCCTAATTTCCGCTGTCATTTTTTAAAGATACTGATAGTTAACAGTTTATCCTTAAAACGGGGTAGGAGTTCTGCCATCAATGTAGGAGTGAGGAGAAACAATCCCAACCCAAGAAGAAAAAAAAAAAAAAAAAAAAAAAAAAAAAAACACAAGGGAAAAAAAAAGAAACAGATCCAGCAAACATTTAAGTATCTTATTCTCGATAAAACTTTGAGCATTTTGAACAGCAGGTATCAGTATTTCATCATTATCCCATTTTCTTTAGAAATTCAATTACCTCTGATGTTTCACTAAACATCTGTCTATTACCATTATCATTTATTATAATTCTGGCCGGATAGCTCAGCCAGGCATTAATACCTTTATTTATTAGTTGCGTACAATACGGAGCCATAGCCTTTCTCCTAGCTGAAGTCTCGCCAGAGAAATCCTGGAACAACAATATTTTGTTGCTCCCCAATATCAGAGGCTCTTTTCTCTTTTTATAGAGATTAAGAATCTCAATCTTGTCTTGGAATCTCAGAAGTTTGAGGATGACCATCCTGGGTCTGATGCTCCCATTAGTGACTGTCTTCCTGGAGCCTACTCTGTGGGCTCTCTCAATTATCAAGGGTACCTTGTGTATGGAAATGCCTAGAGCCTGAGGTAGCGTGGTCGAGGAGAAAGTCATAAGGTCCTCAAACTCCGGAGATTCCGACAGACCGATAATTCTAATGTTATTGCGCCTGGAGCGATCTTCCAGATCCCCCAGGCGCAATTGCATACTTTTTAATTTAGCTTCATGTTTCTGTGAAGTAGTGTGTTGTATATTAGCCTGGTCTTCTAGTGAAGATATTCTATCTTCGGCTTCAGTAAGTCTTAATGAGAATTGTTTTATCTCTGACGAGAGTGTCCCTATGTCAGTGGAGATGGCACCTAATTCTGTTTTTATGGAATCAAATTGTGGTGAAAATAGAGCTACTAGCTGACTTGTGAGGGCCTGGGTATCAATTGTTAAAGGTGTAATTTCAGATATATTTTCTATACTGTTGTCTGCCGTCTTGGCTTTTTTGTCTTTAGATTTAGCTGGCATTTTTGGGGAATTAGTTTTGGCCTGGGTAATAAATTTTTCCATTAGTGATGTGCAAAAAAAAAAAAAAAATAAATAAAAAAAAGAAAATAAAAAGACTGTGTAGTGAAAAAAATGTGTTGAAAAGTGACAAGAAAAAAAATAGGATGAGTCAAAAAAGGACACTACTGGGGAGTGTCAATGTAAAATGTGACGTGAATACGTTCAGTGGGAATTTATAGTATCAAATTTGAAGAACAGATCCTGTTGAATAGTGATTAATGGTGTGTGTAATAATTAAAATAGTGTTTAGATAGTTTAGGGAAAAATAGCTGATGAAACCAATTTACTATACTAATTCCCCCTAACCTGTATTTTGTATATTAACAATCAGCAAAAAAAAATATAACTGTACAAGCTTAGTTAAACTTAGTCCCAACTTTAAAGCATCACAGTCAAGTATTAGTAGAACTAACTGCTTACACAGTCCTTAAGTACAATGAATATAGAGACAGAAAAGCGCAACCACAGTAATAGAACACTCCTTCTTATGTTAAGCAGATAGAGGCAGGAACTGAACACATCCGTGTATCCAGTGTATAGACTTTTTATAACATAGTTGGGAAAAGTCACAGAGGTGTTGTCGGTGCTGACTCCTTTTTATACATCCCAGACTGACCAGCTATAGTACTTAGAATTATCTTATGCTGGGAGTCTATTTGTAAATCAGAGTGAAAATAGGCAGTCTGATGATCAGGGCAGATAATATAATCAGGATATAAGCCGTATTTTGGGCTGCCAGCAGATAGAAAGAAACCGGCATAGGAGAGGCATTCTGCAAAACTACTGATAACACAGCACGGTGAGCAAATCACTCATACACAGTCACCCATGGATGCTTGTGCTCCGTGTACCTGGCCAACCTGCTGCCCGTAACCCCCCGTGCTGCCGTTCTCACCTGTGATGGCAGAACGCTGTAGCCGAAGTAAAGTTCTCTTTCAGGATGTCCCGGGGTCCGGTTTGCAGTTAATAAGGCGCTCTGTTGAAACCTTTAAGCCGACTGACTTGCTTCCCAAGCTTGCAGCACACTAGGCAGTAGATCGCGGTAGCTCCCTCGGATTACACTGAGCCAGAGAATCAATCCAGCTTCGCTTGGCCAATCGAGCTCTCTATAGTGGCTCCGTTGCAGTCAGCGTACCTGTTGCGGCTGTTAATCCTTCATCCCGACCCGGTGGTAGTGTAACCGCTTCTCCGAGATAGGTGAAACCAGGCACCTCCGGGAAAACGTTATAAGGCTCCAACCAGGATAGAAACGGGACTCTGATCTCCCTCTCAGCGAAGGGGCAGAAGCACTCCCGCAGTGAACCAGGCGGGAGCGTTGCACTTGGATATGTGCCCAAAGTTCTGGATACCAGTCTGCTGACACCTGGGGAAAATGGAGTGCACCAGCCAACGTGCACTATTAGGCTGTGAATGCAGACTTCCACTGCCGGAACAAGATCCGGATACCCAAGCCTGGAGTCCGGCCAAGGGCAAGCAGCGTGCGGTGGTGATAAATTGGGCCTCACATAGAGGCGCGGAGCTTCTAGCGATACCTGCTGCTACCTGCAGCTACCTGTGAGCCCCGCCTCCAAACCGGAAGTCCGATCCCAAACAGGCTTGATTCTAACCAGAGCCTGAACAAAAGCTTGAACATCTGGCACAGCCGCCAGCTTTTTGTGAAGTAAAACAGATAAAGCAGAAATCTGTCCCTTCAAAGAACTTGCAGATAATCCTTTCTCCAAACCCTCTTGTAGAAAGGATAGAATCTTAGGAATTTTTATCTTGTTCCATGGGAATCCTTTCGATTCGCACCAACAGATATATTTTTTCCATACTTTATGGTAAATTTTTCTAGTTACAGGCTTTCTAGCCTGAATAAGAGTATCAATGACAGAATCTGAGAACCCACGCTTTGATAAAATCAAGCGTTCAATCTCCAAGCAGTCAGTTGGAGTGAGGCCAGATTCGGATGTTCGAACGGACCTTGAACAAGAAGGTCCCATCTCAAAGGTAGCTTCCATGGTGGAGCCGATGACATATTCACCAGGTCTGCATACCAAGTTCTGCGTGGCCACGCAGGAGCTATCAAAATCACCGAAGCCCTCTCCTGATTGATCCTGGCTAACAGCCTGGGAATGAGAGGAAACGGTGGGAATACATAAGCTAGGTTGAAGGTCCAGGGCGCTACTAGTGCATCTACTAGAGTCGCCTTGGGATCCCTGGATCTGGACCCGTAGCAAGGAACCTTGAAGTTCTGACGAGACGCCATCAGATCCATGTCTGGAATGCCCCATAATTGAGTTATGTGGGCAAAGATTTCCGGATGGAGTTCCCACTCCCCCGGGTGAAATGTCTGACGACTCAGAAAATCCGCTTCCCAATTTTCCACTCCTGGGATGTGGATTGCAGACAAGTGGCAGGAGTGAATCTCCGCCCATTGAATTACTTTGGTCACTTATTCCATCGCCAGGGAACTCCTTGTTCCCCCCTGATGGTTGATATATGCAACAGTCGTCATGTTGTCTGATTGAAACCTTATGAATTTGGCCTTTGCTAGTTGAGGCCAAGCCTTGAGAACATTGAATATCGCTCTCAGTTCCAGAATGTTTATCTGATCTACTTGGATCGTCGGGGACAAGTCTGTATAATCCCCATTCCACTGTCTGAGCATGCACAGTTGTAATGGTCTTAGATGAATTCGCGCAAAAGGAACTATGTCCATTGCCGCAACCATCAAACCTATTACTTCCATGCACTGCGCTATGGAAGGAAGAAGAACAGAATGAAGTACTTGACAAGAGCTTAGAAGTTTTGATTTTCTGGCCTCTGTCAGAAAAATCTTCATTTCTAAGGAGTCTATTATTGTTCCCAAGAAGGGAACTCTTGTTGACGGGAATAGAGAACTTTTTTCTACGTTCACTTTCCACCCGTGAGATCTGAGAAAGGCTAGGACAATGTCCGTATGAGCCTTTGCTTGTGGCAGAGACGACGCTTGAATCAGTATGTCGTCCAAGTAAGGTACTACTGCAATGCCCCTTGGCCTTAGCACCGCTAGAAGGGACCCTAGTACCTTTGTGAAAATTCTTGGAGCAGTGGCTAATCCGAATGGAAGTGCCACAAACTGGTAATGCTTGTCCAGAAAGGCGAACCTTAGGAACCGATGATGTTCCTTGTGGATAGGAATATGTAGATACGCATCCTTTAAATCCACCGTGGTCATGAATTGACCTTCCTGGATGGTAGGAAGAATTGTCCGAATGGTTTCCATTTTGAACGATGGAACCCTGAGAAATTTGTTTAGGATCTTGAGATCCAAAATTGGCCTGAATGTTCCCTCTTTTTTGGGAACTATGAACAGATTGGAGTAAAACCCCATCCCTTGTTCTCCTAATGGAACAGGATGAATCACTCCCATTTTTAACAGGTCTTCTACACAATGTAAGAATGCCTGTCTTTTTATTTGGTCTGAAGACAATTGAGACCTGTGGAACCTTCCCCTTGGGGGTAGTTCCTTGAATTCCAGGAGATAACCTTGAGAAACTATTTCTAGCGCCCAAGGATCCTGAACATCTCTTGCCCAAGCCTGAGCGAAGAGAGAGAGTCTGCCCCCCACCAGATCCGGTCCCGGATCGGGGGCCAGCATCTCATGCTGTCTTAGTAGCGGTAGCAGGCTTCTTGGCCTGCTTACCTTTGTTCCAGCCTTGCATCGGTCTCCAGGCTGGCTTGGTTTGAGAAGAATTACCCTCTTGCATAGAGGATGTAGAATTTGAGGCTGGTCCGTTTCTGCGAAAGGGACGAAAATTTGTTTTATTTTTAGCCTTAAAAGACCTATCCTGAGGAAGGGCATGGCCCTTTCCCCCAGTGATGTCTGAAATAATCTCTTTCAAGTCAGGGCCAAACAGCGTTTTCCCCTTGAAAGGGATGTTAAGCAATTTGTTCTTGGAGGACACATCCGCTGACCAAGACTTTAGCCAAAGCGCTCTGCGCGCCACAATAGCAAAACCTGAATTTTTCGCCGCTAATCTAGCTAATTGCAAAGTGGCGTCTAAGGTAAAAGAGTTAGCCAATTTAAGTGCTTGAACTCTGTCCATAACCTCCTCATAAGAAGATGCTTTATTGAGCGACTTTTCTAGTTCTTCGAACCAGAAACACGCTGCTGTAGTGACAGGAACAATGCATGAAATTGGTTGTAGAAAGTAACCTTGCTGAACAAACATCTTTTTAAGCAAACCCTCTAATTTTTTATCCATAGGATCTTTGAAAGCACAACTATCTTCTATAGGGATAGTGGTGCGTTTGTTTAGAGTAGAAACTGCCCCCTCGACCTTGGGGACTGTCTGCCATAAGTCCTTCCTGGGGTCGACCATAGGAAATAATTTCTTAAATATAGGGGGAGGGACAAAAGGTATGCCGGGCCTTTCCCATTCTTTATTTACAATGTCCGCCACCCGCTTGGGTATAGGAAAAGCTTCGGGGGGCACCGGGACCTCTAGGAACTTGTCCATCTTACATAATTTCTCTGGAATGACCAAATTGTCACAATCATCCAGAGTAGATAACACCTCCTTAAACAGAGCGCGGAGATGTTCCAATTTAAATTTGAATGTAATAACGTCAGGTTCAGCTTGTTGAGAAATTTTTCCTGAATCTGAAATTTCTCCCTCAGACAAAAACCTCCCTGGCCCCTTCAGACTGGTGTAAGGGCATGTCAGAACCATTATCATCAGCGTCCTCATGCTCTTCAGTATCTAAAACAGAGCAGTCGCGCTTTCGCTGATAAGTGGGCATTTTGGCTAAAATGTTTTTAATAGAATTATCCATTACAGCCGTTAATTGTTGCATAGTAAGGAGGATTGGCGCACTAGATGAACTAGGGACCTCCTGAGTGGGCAAGACTGGCGTAGACATAGAAGGAGATGATGCAGTACCATGCTTACTCCCCTCACTTAAGGAATCATTTTGGGCAACATTATTATCAGTGGCATCATTGTCCCTACTTTGTTTGTCACATTCATCACATATATTTAAATGGAGAGGAACCTTGGCTTCCGAACATACAGAACATCGTCTATCTGATGGTTCAGACATGTTAATAGGCATAAACTTGATAACAAAGCACAAAAAAAGTTTTAAAATAAAACCGTTACTGTCACTTTAAATTTTAAACTGAACACACTTTATTACTGAATATGTGAAAAAGTATGAAGGAATTGTTCAAAATTCACCAAAATTTCACCACAGTGCCTTAAAAGTATTGCACACCAAATTTGAAAGCTTTAACTCTTAAAATAACGGAACCGGAGCCGTTTTTACATTTAACCCCTATACAGTCCCTGGTATCTGCTTTGCTGAGACCCAACCAAGCCCAGAGGGGAATACGATACCAAATGACGCCTTCAATAAGCTTTTTCAGTGGATCTGAGCTCCTCACACATGCATCTGCATGCCTTGCTTCTCAAAAACAACTGCGCATTAGTGGCGCGAAAATGAGGCTCTGCCTATGACTAGAAAAGGCCCCCAGTGAAAAAGGTGTCCAATACAGTGCCTGCCGTTTTTTTTAACAGAATTCCCAAGATTAAAATAACTCTTCAAAGTTATAAACCATTAAATATGCTTATAAAGTAATCGTTTTAGCCCAGAAAAATGTCTACCAGTCTTTAAAGCCCTTGTGAAGCCCTTTATTCTTATATTTAAAACTAAGAAAATGGCTTACCGGATCCCATAGGGAAAATGACAGCTTCCAGCATTACCAAGTCTTGTTAGAAATGTGTCATACCTCAAGCAGCAAAAGTCTGCTCACTGTTTCCCCCAACTGAAGTTAATTCATCTCAACAGTCCTGTGTGGAAACAGCCATCGATTTTAGTAACGGTTGCTAAAATCATTTTCCTCTTACAAACAGAAATCTTCATCTCTTTTCTGTTTCTGAGTAAATAGTACATACCAGCACTATTTTAAAATAACAAACTCTTGATTGAAGAATAAAAACTACATTTAAACACCAAAAAACTCTTAGCCATCTCCGTGGAGATGTTGCCTGTGCAACGGCAAAGAGAATGACTGGGGAAGGCGGAGCCTAGGAGGGATCATGTGACCAGCTTTGCTGGGCTCTTTGCCATTTCCTGTTGGGGAAGAGAATATCCCACAAGTAAGGATGACGCCGTGGACCGGACACACCTATGTTGGAGAAATATAAATCCTAAAATAGCTACAATGTAATTATTATTTATATTGTAGCTATATTAGGGTTTATTTTACAGGTAAGTATTTAGCTTTAAATAGGATTAATTTATTTAATAAGAAATAATTTATTTCGTTAGATTTAAATTATATTTAACTTAGGGGGGTGTTCGGGTTAGACTTAGCTTTAGGAGTTAATACATTTATTAGAGTAGCGGCGAGGTCCGGTCGGCAGATTAGGGGTTAATAAGTGTAGGTAGGTAGCGGCGACGTGGGGGGCAGATTAGGGTTTAATAAATATTATGTAGGTGTCGGCGATGTTTGGGGTAGCAGAATAGGGGTACATAGGGATAATGTATGTGGCGGCGGTGTGCGGTCGGCAGATTAGGGGTTAAAATTTTTTATTAGAGTGGCGGCGATGTGGGGGGACCTCGGTTTAGGGGTGCATATGTAGTTTATGGGTGTTAGTGTACTTTAGAGCACAGTAGTTAAGAGCTTTATAAACCGGCGTTAGCCCATAAAGCTCTTAACTCCTGACTTTTTTCTGCGGCTGGAGTCTTGTCGTTAAGAGTTCTACCGCTCACTTCAGCCAAGATTCTAAATACCTGTGTTAGGAAGATCCCATTGAAAAGATAGGATACGCAATTGGCGTAAGGGGATCTGCGGTATGGAAAAGTCGCGGCTGGAAAGTGAGCGTTAGACCCTTTCCTGACTGACTCTAAATACCAGCGGGCGGCCAAAACCAGCGTTAGGACCCATTAACACTGGTTTTGACGGCTAACGCAGAACTCTAAATCCAGGCGTACGAGTCCACAGATTTCATCCTTACTTGTGGGATTTTTACCTCCTGGCCAGCAGGAGGAGGCAAAGAGCACCACAGCAGAGCTGCTATATATAGCTCCTCCCTTCCCTCCCACTACAGTCATTCGAACAAAGCTAGGGAGAGAAAGGAAAAGCCAAGGTGCAGAGTTTTCTGAAGTTTACAAAAATTAATAACCTGTCTCAAAGAACAGGGCGGGCCGTGGACTTATCGTGTCTAAAAAGAAACAAATTTATCAGGTAAGCATACATTTTCTTTTCTTTTTAAAGACATGATTAGTCCACGGATTTCATCCTTACTTGTGGGATACAATACCAAAGCTAGAGTACACGGATGATAAGGGAGGGACAAGACATGGAATCTAAACGGAAGGCACCACTGCTTGAAGAACCTTTCTCCCAAAAACAGCCGAGATAAAAGTATCAAATTTTTAAAATTTTGACAAAGTGTGAAGAGAAGACCAAGTTGCAGCCTTGCAAATCTGTTCTACAGAAGCTTCATTTTTGAATGCCCATGAGGAAGCAACAGCCCTAGTTGAATGACCCGTAACTCTGTCAGAAGGCTGCTGTCCAGCAGTTTCATATGCAAAATGGAGGATACTCTTCAGCCAAAAAGAAAGAGAGGTAGCCGTAGCTTTCTGACCCTTACGCTTTCCAGAGAAAATGACAAAGAAGACGACTGACGAAAGTCTTTAGTCGCTTGTAAATAAAATTTCAGAGCACGGACCACGTCCAAATTGTGCAACAGACGTTCCTTTTGAGAAGAAGTATTAGGACACAAGGAAGGAATAACAATCTCCTGATTAATGTTCCTGTCTGAAACAACCTTAGGAAGGAACCCTAGTTTAGTACGTAAAACTATCTTATCCGAATGATAAATAAGGTAAGGCAGGGAGCTTGATAGATAGGCCCCATAGGCTCAAACGGAGCCCCTTGAAGAACTTTAAGAACTCTTTTCCAGATTTACTTTCCACCCATGAGTCCTCAGGAATGACAGTACAATGTCGGTATGGGACCCTGCTTGTTGACAAGATGGCGCCTGAATCAGAATATCGTCCAGATAAGGCACCACCACAATGCCCCGAGGTCTTAGAACCGCCAGAATAGACCCCAGAACCTTTGTGAAAATTCTGGGTGCCGTGGTCAGCCCGAAAGGAAGAGCCACAAACTGAAAGTGCTGGTCCAGAAAAGCAAACCTTAGAAACTTGTGATGATCTCTGTGGATAGGAACATGAAGGTATGCATCCTTCAAATCCACTGTCGTCATAAATTGACCCTCCTGGATCAATGGAAGAATGGTCCAAATAGTTTCCATCTTGAATGATGGAACTCTGAGAAACTTGTTTAGACTCTTGAGATCTAATATAGGTCTGAAGGTTCCCTCTTTTTTGGGAACTACAAACAGATTTGAATAAAACCCCTGCCCCTGTTCTGAAACGGGAACAATTACTCCCAGGGAGGAGAGGTCTTTTACACAATGTAAGAATGCCTCTTTTTTTATCTTATCTGGTTTGCAGATAATCTTGAAAGAAGAAATCTTCCTCTGGGAGGAAAATTCTTGAACTCCAGTTTGAATCCCTGGGACACACTCTCTATAGCCCAGGGATCCTGAATGTCTCGCACCCAAGCCTGAACGAAGAAAGAACGTCTGCCCCCCACCAGGCCGGTCCCGGATCGGGGGCATGCCCTTCATGCTGTTTTGGAGTCAGCAGCAGGCTTCTTGGACTGTTTGCCCTTGTTCCAAGGCTGGTTGGGTCTCCAAGTAGACTTAGATTGCGAATAGTTTCCTTCTTGTTTAGAGGAGGAAGAGAAAGAATTTCCCTTGAAATTACGATAGGAACGAAAATTACTTTGTCGTCCTTTTTGTTTATTTCTCTTATCCTGAGGAAGGAGATGACCCTTACCTCCCGTGATGTCAGAAATAATCTCCTTCAGGCCAGGTCCAAACAAGGTATTTCCTTTGTAAGGAATAGCTAGAAGCTTAGACTTGGATGACACGTCCGCAGACCAAGGTTTTAACCATAAAGCTCTGCGGGCTAGAATAGAAAACCTTGAACTTTTAGCTGCTAATTTAGTAATTTGCAGAGAAGCATCTGTAATAAAGGCATTAGCCAACTTCAGAGCTTTAATCCTATCTGGAATCTCCTCTAAAGTGGTTTCAGTTCTGAGAGATTCAGACCGAGCATCAAACCAATAAGCTGCTGCACTAGTGATCGTAGCAATGCATGCAGCCGGCTGCAATAGCAGACCCTGGTGAACATAAATCTTTTTAAGTAAACCCTCCAACTTCTTGTCCATGGGATCTTTAAAAGCACAACTATCCTCAATGGGAATAGTAGTTCGCTTGGCTAGAGTGGAAATAGCTCCTTTCACCTTAGGCACCGTCTGCCAAGTTTCCCTGACACCGTCCGCTATAGGAAACATTTTCTTGAAAATAGGAGATGGAGAAAAGGGAATAACTTGTCTCTCCCATTCCTTGGAAATAATCTCCGAAGTCCGCTTCGGTACTGGAAAAAAGTCTGAGTAAGAGGGAACTTCAAACTTGTCCAACTTGCTCGACTTCGCAGGAGCGACCACTACTGTAGAATCACAGTCATCTAAAGTAACAAAAACCTCCCTGAGCAACAGACGGAGGTGTTCTAGTTTGAACCTGAAAGAAACAACCTCTGAATCAGTCAAAGGTATTGAACCTTCAGAGTCTGAAACTTCGCCTTCTGATAGAACCTCCATACCCTCCAACTCAGCTCCCTGGGAGGATACCTCCGAGATTGCCACCATAGTATCAGAAACCTCATTTACTACGTGGTTGTCCTTCCTCTTACACTTGCCTTGTAGCATAGGAAAAGCAGACAGAAATTGTGGAAGACATAACTGTAGCTATGTCTTTTAAAGTAATTCCAGCAATCACTGGAGTAGAAGTACAGGGCACTGCTTGTGCGGGCGTTAAATCTTGGGACGCTTGGGGAGAAAGCTGCGGCATACTCTGAATCTCAGCATTAGACTCCTGAGAAGCATCCGCCTTAGAAATATTTTTCTTATGAAAAATCTTTTCTTTATAATGTAAAGCCCTCTCAATACATGAGGGACAGAAAGGAATTGGGGAATTGGTGGTTCCACATTGACATCCAAACACATGGAGCAAGTAACATCTTGCACAGCTCCTATGTCCATCCCAAATCACAATAAGAGACAATGAAAAATAAATTATTATTTTTTTTTAATAGATGATACTGTCACTTTAAGAAGTTACAAAATAAACTTTTAATCTCCTAAAAGAAAAATATGTGCATAGGAAAAGATAATCAAATTATCCCATAAAATTTGATGCCACAAAACTAACAAAAGGAAAACGATACTCTGCCTTTAAATAATAAAACCGCAACTCTTTTACTGCATTAAAGAACGTATCCCAGCAGTTACACCAATCTACATCCAGACACCTCCACACCTCAGCAACTCTGCTGAGGTGCCTACCTGCCAAATGAACCCCTTTCCTGGTCTCACTGACTCAATTCCTAAAACGATCCGGAAGCTCAGGGGAACAATAGCGCTACAACCGCTTGCATAATTAGTAAGATAACCATGCGGTTGTAGAGCTACAGAGCGTAGACGTCCACTCCTGTCGGTTAAGAACTGCGCAGTGAAATAACAGCAGCGCACAAAACTGAAGCACCCCCATCGTGGGCGTACTCCACAAAATACACTACCCGACCGGGACTCTGATGCTAATATCGGAACCACCATTATAGTAAAATTGAGCAATCTCCCAGCCCCAGTGTCTGTACCCGTAGCTGCCAACAATAAAAACCCCTCCATATCCAAGAGGGGAGTAATGTCCCAACATAAGAGCTGTGAATAAAAAAAAACAAAAATGAATCCCAGCATCATTATGCAAATTCCAATAAAGATAAAGTGCCCACTTTCTTCTGAGTTTATTTCTTCCCCAGAATAAACAAAGTTAGCACTTATTACAATAAATATACCGAATATCACAAAGAAAAAAATGTGAAATAAATGTGATAACAAAAATCATAAAAGGAAAAACAAATAAAGTTCTGAATCAAGGATATGTCTGTGTCCTCTGGATGAGTCTTTCAGCTTGTTAGCATTCCTCAGTGAGATCCCATAAAAAAGGAAACAGAAAATTGCAACATAGTGTGAATCTGTAACGGCACTTTGAGGAAGTAGTTGTTTTGTAACAAATGACTACTCACATTTGTTGGAGCTTTCGACTAAGCTCAAGGATATGCGCACTCCCACTTTATACTGATGGGAAAACAGTACACTAGGCAAAACTTGGATACAAATTTATTTTAAAATATATAAAAGCGTCACATAAGCCTTGATAACACCACAATGTAAGGGTACAAAAGCAGATATGCTATAACAAATGCTTCAAATCGCCAAACTTGCAAAGAGGTAAATGGATCAGCAGGAGTGTGACCGCCGAAACCAAAACCTCTTTAGTAGCAAGACAATAGCGCTAAGCCCCCAGGTGTCCTGGCTAGTGTAGAGACGCGATAAAACTCAATATAGAACAGTTCAGTTCCGACGTACGTTTCGCTGGTATGCTTTGTCAAGGAATGTTAGTGCGCATGTCCAAGAGTCCTTTTAAACAATCCATTGATGAGTTTCTGCCAGGTTTGTGGTTACATCCTCCATTTTGGAAGTTGGCATTTAGGTAATTTGTCATTAAACAACTAGTATGTTTTTCAACTTCTTTCAGTTTTATACATTTTGTTGATATATGCATAGATGTTAAGATGGATAACCAGAATTGGGAAATTATGAATTATAATGTTATAGCATTATATATATATATGCAAAACTTCAAAAAACATAATCACATTGTGCCTGCAATTAGTGTCTATACTGATGATATATGTAGGTATTTGGTTTTTTTTTTGTTTGTTTTTTCCCTTCCCTTCCTCTTTTTTTTTTTTTTAAACCCCTTATTGTGAAGGTATTAGTTATATCTTTTTTAGTTTAAGTGATGTTACTGACTATATGTCCTATGGACCATAATTAAACTACTAGCCTTATCATAAACCTAGTTGTGTCGCAATGTTTTAAAAAATAGATTTTATTTGTTAGCATGTAACATGTTTAAAAACATATATTGTACTTATGTGTGTTTGCGCTGAAAAGTTATGATAGGATGTTGAGGTTACTGTTTCTAACTATGTGTTTAATTTTACATTTGGGGTTCCATATATTGAAAATAAGTTCGTGAAACATTCTAAAACTACCTAGCACTGACAATATAAGTGTGGACAAAGTAAAAAAAAAAATAAATAAAAAAAATATATAATTTTTAGAAGTCTAGAGGTACGCCCTATATAGATTAAATTGCATGAGCATCGTAACATGTAAATTACGTTTTTGCTATTGCAAGTAATAAATTGATCTATACTGTACTCCCTTTTGTTATCTCCAGAATTTTTTTTTTTACAGAATTTTGGAGTTTTTTTCATAAATTTGCAAGCATTGCAGAATTGACACTTTCTAAAACCCATTTCAGATGGTAGCAACCAATTTTTTACTTTTTTGTTGTCTACTTCTTAAATACATTGGGATAGTTGAAACTTAAGATTGGGAACCTTTCTAAAAATTATGTTAGGTCCATCGCCTAAAAATTCATTTAATGCTGCATCTCTTGTGAGAATTCCCCAGTGTTTTTGTATGATGTTCCTAAGTTCTCCACTCTGAGTGCTATGTTGGAAGATAAGTCTATTTGCTAGTTTATCATCAGTGAATTTCTTATTTTTGATTTTATATTTTAATAAATCTGACCTGTCCATGTTGGTTACTTCTTCTATTTTTTCATCTAGAAAATTAGCTGGATAATTTTTCTCTAAAAAACGTTTTTTTAGGATTTGAGATTGAACCTTATACATATCTTGTTCTTTACAATTACGTCTCAGTCGAACGAATTGACCTTTAGGGACATTTTTAAGCCAATGTTTTTGATGACAACTTTCGAGGCTTATGTAATTGTTTACGTCTATGCTTTTAAAAAAGTTTTTCGACTTCAACATTTCATTCTCAATGTATATTTCAAGGTCTAAAAATTCTACCTTGGTTTGACTATAATTCCAAGTTAGAGCTACTTTGAACTAATTTGTTTTCAAATATTCCATGAATTCAAGTAATTGGTTCTCACTTCCTGACCATATGAAGAAAAGGTCATCTATGTAGCGATGATAAGACACCAGATATTGCGCCCAGCTAGAGTTGTAAATATATAGATTTTCCCAATTGGCCATATATAAATTGGCATAGCTGGGCGCAAATCTGGTGCCCATCGCTGTGCCTCCTACTTGCAAATAATATTGGTGGTTGAACCAAAAGTAGTTGGTTTCTAGAATTATAGCTATGCTGTCTAATATAAACTCAAGTTGTTTTTTATCCAAAGAGTCATCTTTTTCTAGAATGTTTTTTACTGATGCTATGCCAAGATTTTTGTCTATTATGGTATAAAGTGACGTGACATCACTAGTCACCAACCACCAATTTGGATTCCACTCGAGTTTTTCTAAATGGTTAAGGATACTTAAGGTATCTTTCAAATATGATTTTGTCTTTACGACATAAGTCTGTAAAAATTGGTCTATATATGCCGATAAGTTGCTTGTGAGGGAATTAACCCCTGACACTATGGGTCTACCCGGGGGGTTAGATGGATCCTTGTGTATTTTTGGCAGTATATAAAAAGTGGGAGTTTTTGGAAATTGGTTGTAGATATATTGATATTCTTTTTTATTCACAATGCCTGTTTTTAAGCCTTTTTCCAAGTGAAGTTCAAGTCTTTTTTTAAATTTTATTATTGGATTACTATCAAGTTCGATATATACCTCAGTGTTTTTAAGTTGTCTAAGACATTCCTCATTGTATTTAGTTTTATCCATGATAACTGTCCCTCCGCCCTTGTCCGCGGGCTTTATGACTATTTTATCATTCATTTTTAAATCTGCCAAGGCTGTTTGTTCTAGTTTAGTGAGATTGGAACCATAATTAATTTTCATATTTTTAATATCCCTATGTACTAGTTCTAAGAATGTCTCCATAGGTGCTGATTTGCACTGTGTGGGATTAAAGGAGGACTTTTTATGTACCTCTATATGTTTATATTTATTTATTTCTATAGAACTGTTACTGATTATGGGATTGCTAATAAAAAACTTTTTTATGCATAGATTTCTAATAAACTTCTGAATTCCTATAAAGGCTTCAAATTTATTCATTCTGTAACTGGGAGCAAAATTTAGCCCTTTGTTTAAGACAGAGGTTTGGGCTTCTGATAGTGTGGTACTCGACAGATTGAAAATACCATTATCTTTTTTATTTATTTGTTTATTATTGTGTTTATTACTTAGTAATCTGTTCTGTCTATGTTTTTGCGTCTTTTGTTGAACAGATCTGAATCCGTTCTTGTGTATTTTCTTTTTCCAGCCTCTATAAAAACCTCCTCCTCTTCTGAGTTATATCTTGCTAAAGCTCCAAATCTATTATGGGTGGTGGTTTCTTTTGGATATTGTTCTTTATGATTTTTAAAAGGATTTCTAGGTTGTTGCCAATTATTTTCTTCTCTTGCCCACTGTTCAGATTTTTTTTATTTATTTATTTTTTTACTTTGTCCACACTTATATTGTCAGTGCTAGGTAGTTTTAGAATGTTTCACAAACTTATTTTCAATATATGGAACCCCAAATGTAAAATTAAACACATAGTTAGAAACAGTAACCTCAACATCCTATCATAACTTTTCAGCGCAAACACACATAAGTACAATATATGTTTTTAAACATGTTACATGCTAACAAATAAAATCTATTTTTTAAAACATTGCGACACAACTAGGTTTATGATAAGGCTAGTAGTTTAATTATGGTCCATAGGACATATAGTCAGTAACATCACTTAAACTAAAAAAGATATAACTAATACCTTCACAATAAGGGGTTAAAAAAAAAAAAAAAAAAAGAGGATAGGAAGGGAAAAAAAAAACAAAAAAACCCCAAATACCTACATATATCATCAGTATAGACACTAATTGCAGGCACAATGTGATTATGTTTTTTGAAGTTTTGCATATATGTATAATGCTATAACATTATAATGCATAATTTCCCAACTCTGGTTATCCATCTTAACATCTATGCATATATCAACAAAATGTATAAAACTGAAAGAAGTTGAAAAACATACTAGTTGTTTAATGACAAATTACCTAAATGCCAACTTCCAAAATGGAGGATGTAACCACAAACCTGACAGAAACTCATCAATGGATTGTTTAAAAGGACTCTTGGACATGCGCACTAACATTCCTTGACAAAGCATACCAGTGAAACGTACGTCGGAACGGAACTGTTCTATATTGAGTTTTATCGCGTCTCTACACTAGCCAGGACACCTGGGGGCTTAGCGCTATTGTCTTGCTACTAAAGAGGTTTTGGTTTCGGCGGTCACACTCCTGCTGATCCATTTACCTCTTTGCAAGTTTGGCGATTTTAAGCATTTGTTATAGCATATCTGCTTTTGTACCCTTACATTGTGGTGTTATCAAGGCTTATGTGACGCTTTTATATATTTTAAAATAAATTTTTATCCAAGTTTTGCCTAGTGTACTGTTTCCCATCAGTATAAAGTGGGAGTGCGCATATCCTTGAGCTTAGTCGAAAGCTCCAACAAATGTGAGTAGTCATTTGTTACAAAACAACTACTTCCTCAAAGTGCCGTTACAGATTCACACTATGTTGCAATTTTCGGTTTCCTTTTTTATGGGATCTCACTGAGGAATGCTAACAAGCTGAAAGACTCATCCAGAGGATACAGACATATCCTTGATTCAGAACTTTATTTGGTTTTCCTTTTATGATTTTTGTTATCAAAGTTAGCACTTACCTTGAATGCTGTCCGACAGCAGGACAGTCCAGCAGGTTTAAGAGGTCCTCTCCCTCTCATAGCCCTGTGAAATAAGATAAGCCTAAAGTTACATGCGCTCAGGCTATCTGGATTAGGGCAGCATAAATGTATAGGAGGCGCAGTGAGAATTATGTCCCACCAGTTCCTACTGCTCTAAAGCCACCAAAAGCTCTATTGTAGAGACTGATAAGGACTAGGCTACACCCCAGAACAAAGCAGCACAATCTTGTACTACTTTAAAAATAAAAAACTCTTGATTGAAGAATCTAATCTAACACCTCACATTACCTCTTCCTATTACTAACGTAGGCAAAGAGAATGACTGGAGTGGGAGGGAAGGGAGGAGCTATATATAGCAGCTCTGCTGTGGTTCTCTTTGCCTCCTCCTGCTGACCAGGAGGTGAAATCCTACAAGTAAGGATGAAATCCGTGGACTCATTGTGTCTTTAAAAAGAAAGTAAGATCAGCTAATTTACAACATACACACTTAGCTTTGGTAGAATTGTGTTTAGGCAGCTTAGTTCCTATAGTAACATCGGAGGCAGGATCAGTCTGAGACATCTTGCAAAATGTAACAAAAAAGAAAAAAATAACATTTAAACAAAATATCCAATTTCCTCAAATAGCAGTTTTAGGAATGGGAAATAATGCTTATGATAAAATTTTTATACAAAAGTAAAATCAAAAGCAAGCAACCTAACCCTCTAAGATCAAATGAGAGCAGAGAGCAAAAAGAGGGAGAGGCTTATATAATAAATTTAAGGCGCCAAAAACGGCACAAATGCAGAGCAAAAATCTTTTGGCGCCAAAGATAATTGATGCGACTCGCGTCATAACAGGTGCGAGAAAGTCACAAGAAATGACGTGACTCGCGTCATGGCAGACGCAACTTTGTGCTAAAAATCTTTGCGCCAAAAATGTTGCAATAAAAAGTAACATTCTGTGTCATTGCGAGCCTAAGCCCACAATTTTTTTTTTTGAAAAAAAAAACACACCAGACTTCAAGTTATAATTAACTGGAACCCCAGGTAAGCCTAAAACTAGCTCATGGACTCTTGCCACTTACATGAAAGAAAGACCCTTCTGCAGTCCATCCTGGAGAAAAGAAAAAATTCTGGCAACCTTAACCTTATGCCAGGAAAAGCCACGCTCTTCACACCAGTACAAATAAGTCCTCCACACCTTATGGTAGATAAGACGAGTAACTAGCTTACGATCTTGAAAACCCTCTCTTGGCTAAGACTAAGCGTTCATTCTCCCCGCAGTCAGCCTCCACTGAGGAGATGAGGGCATCCCCACCAGATCCACAAACCACGTCCTTCGCGGCCACGACAGAGCAATCAGAATCACAGATACTCGCTCCTGCTTGATGTGAACCACCACACAAGGGAGAAGCGATAATGGAGGAAAAAGATATACGAGTCTGAACTTCCATGGTACTGATAGGGCATCTATCAGTTCTGCCTGAAGATCCCTTGACCTCGACCCATACCTGGGTAGCTTGGTATTGGGGCAAAATGCCTTGAGATCAATCTCTGGCAACCCCCACTCTGCTGCATATCTCTGCAAACACCTCGGGGTGAAGAGACCTTTCCCCTGGGTGAAAGGATTGCCTGCTGAGGAAGTCTGCTTCCCAGTTATCCACACTCAGAATGTGGATCGCTGACAGCGTACATTTGTGAGTCTCCACCCACTCTAGTATCTGAGATATTTCTCTCATCGCCAAGGAACTTCTCGTTCCCCCTTGATGGTTGATATAGGCAACCAAGGTTATATTGTCTGATTGGAATCTGATAAACTGGGACGAACCCAGAAGGGGCCAAGTCTTCAAGACATTGAAGATTGCCCAAAGTTCCAAAATATTGAACGGAAGGGAGGACTCCTCCTGAGTCCACAGAACTTGTGCCTTCTTGCACCCCAGCCGGAAAGGCTTGCGTCCGTAGTCACAATCTCCCAGGATGGTCTCAAAAAGCACGTGCCTTGGGACAGATGATCTGGACAGAGCCACCAGGAGAGCGCGTCTCTCGACAGGCTGTCTAGCACGATCTGTTGAGATCTCAGCATGCATAGTTGTAAGGGTCTAAGATGGAATCTGGCAAAAGGAATGATGTCCATGCAGGACACCATGAGTCCGATTATCTCCATACACTGAGCCACTGAGGGTCTCGTGGAGTACTGGAGGGCAAGACATGCAGACATTACCTTGCAACATCTCTGGATATGGAGTCTATTATAGTTCCCAGGAAATTCACCCTTGTACTTGGAGTAATAGAACTCTTTTCCAAGTTTATCTTCCATCCATGTGATCAAAGAAGATTGAGAAGGGACTCTGAATGTTCTTCCGCTAGACAAAAAGATGTTGCCTGTATCAAGATATCACCCAGGTAAGGCGCTACTGCAATACCTTGTGTTCTGGCAATGGCTAGAAGAGCCCCCAGAACCTTTGTGACTATCCTTGGAGCAGTAGTTAGGCCAAACGGAAGAGCTATGAACTGAAAGTGCTGGTCGAGAAAAGCAAACCTCAGGAACTGAAAATGTTCCCTGTGAATCGGGACGTGAAGTTATGCATCCTTCAGGTTTATTGTGGTCATAAACTGTCCTTCCTGAACCAGAGGAAGGAATGACTGTTTTGTCTCCATCTTGAGAACCAGAAAAAAGTTTGAATAAAACCCCAAACCTCTTTCTGCTGTAGGTACCGGGACAATTACTCCGAGAGAGGAGAGATCCTGTATGCAACCTACGAAGGCAGCCCTCTTTACTGGTCTTGTTGAAAGACTGGAGAGTAAGAATCTGCACCTGGGCAGATGAGACTTGAATCCTATCCTGTATCCTTGAGATACAACCTCCAGGACCCAAGGATCCTGTACATCTTGGAACCAAGCTTCTGAAAAGAGACAGTCTGCCCCCTACTCGACCCGATCCCGGATCGGGGGCCACCCCTTCATGCAGATTTGTTCTCGGCGGGCTTTTCAGCTTATTCCAGGAGTGAGCCCACTTCCAAGTACTCTTGGGCTGCTCAGACTTGGAAGAGGACTGTTGTCATTGTGACTTGTTAGCACGAAAGGAACGAAAATTAGACAGTTGCCGTCCCTTAGGCCTATTCTTCTTATCTTGCGGTAGGAAGGCAACTTTCCCTCTGGTAACCGTAGAGATAATGGAGTCCAGCTTTTGACAGAATGAAATCTTTCCTTTGAAGGGAAGAGAAAGGAGTCTGGATTAAGATGTTATATCCGCAGACCAAGACTTCAACCAGAGAGCCCAGCGGGCTAGAACCGCAAAGCCAGCAGCCTTTGCATTTATGCAAATAATCTGCATATTCGTGCCACAGATGAAGGAGTTACCGCAGGTTGAAATAAAAACCCTGTATGCTGAAACATCTTCCTCAGAAAAGTTTCAATTTTTTATCCATAGGCTCTCTAAAAACAACTATCCTCCAGAGAGATAGTATTATGCTTAGCCAGCGTGGAGATAGCACCATCCACCTTCGGGCTGGAGCCCCTCAAATCTAATTGAGAGTCAGGGACCGGGAATAATTTTTTAAAAGTAGACGATGGGGAAAAAGAAGTTCCTACTCTTTCCCATTTGTTACTACTATTGTTTGACATCTTATCTGGCACAGGAAAAGTCAGAGGGACCTTACTATCTTCATAAATCGTGTCTAATTTAGGGATCTTAAGCCCCTTATGGAGTGTAGCCTCTGGAACCTCTAGTGTAGACAGAACGTCCTTTAATAAAAAACACAGATGCTCAATTTTAAATCTAAA
This sequence comes from Bombina bombina, assembly GCF_027579735.1. Taxonomy (NCBI): domain Eukaryota; kingdom Metazoa; phylum Chordata; class Amphibia; order Anura; family Bombinatoridae; genus Bombina; species Bombina bombina. The sequence continues at coordinate 413,921,870 of NC_069500.1, forward strand.
GGAGGGTTCCTGCACTGGAGGTTTATTAACTGAAGTCTCCAAAAGTTCACCCTCTGAAGCTACGGAGGTTAACTCATCCTCGGATAGCTGGGATATAGTAGTATAGTAGTTAAATCCAACAAATATTTAGATGACTAAAAGGTCAGAACTATGTTTAACCTTTCTCTTGCATTTGTTGGAGCGAGGTAAGGCACTCAGGGTTGCAGACACAGCTGATTAAAACTGCGCTTTAAAGTCCGCTGGAAAAAAGCCCCCTCCAGATGGAGGATTAGTTGAGCCGTGGTGAACTGCATGTGGAGCGGGTAATGTAGAGAGGGTAGTAATTTCTCGGGACCCAGATTCCTGAAAAGTAGACGGCTCAGAAGGGCTAATAGCGTTACAATTCTCTGCCACCTCCATAAGTGACAAAAGGTAAAGAATGACTGGGGGATAGGGGAAGTGGGAGGGATATTTAAGCCTTTGGCTGGGGTGTCTTTGTCTCCTCTTGGTGGCCAGGTGTTGTATTTCCCAACAGTAAGGAATGAAGTTGTGGACTCTCCCTGCCTTATGGAAAGAAATAACATTTTCTACATATATCTGATGTTTTTTTTGCATATATATATAAAATTATAGAGGTATGCTTAGAAATACATAGAACATATTCTGCTATGTGCAGAACATTGGAATGTCAAATATTTACAGTAAATACACTTAAAACCTTTATTAAAAAGTAATAGTGCATAAATATATTTTTGCATGTTTTCATCTACTTAAAGTGAATGTAAACTTTGCGGAATGAGTGCTCGGTTTTTAATAATCCTATTAAAAATAGGGGCACTTTCATTCATCAAACTTTATGTTTCACTGGTTTTGTTAAAATACTTACCTTTTCATCTTGAAAGCCGCTCCAGCCCATCGCAAGCCTCTTCATACGTCAGCAATGACGATTCCGGCATACTCCAATCATGGCTTCCCCCCCGGAAGAGGCTTGAGACGGACAGGGGAATTTAATGTATTTTTTAAAATATACAATTATTTCAACTCGGATGACTGCAACATGTTCCAAAAAAGCTGGGACAGGGGCAATTTAGGACTAATAGTGATGTGACAAGTTGAAATAAGAAGGTGATGTGAAACAGGTGAGGCAATTGTGTAATCATAGTATATAAGGAGCCTCCAAAAAAAAGGTCTAGTCCCTGAAGAGCAAGGATGGGTCGATGGCTCGCCAAGTCTTCCAACAGATGTGTCATCGAATAAACCAAAATTTTGAGAACAACATTCCCCAAAGACAAATCAGTTTAGGCGTTTCACCTTCTAACAGTGCACAATATAATTAAAAGATTCAAGGAATCCCGTCCAATCTCTGTGCGTAGAGAGCAAGGTTGAAAACCACTTCTGAATGCGCGTGATCTCCAATCCCTCAGACATCACTGTCTCAAAAAACCATCATGAGTCTGTAATGGATATCCACATGGAACTCGGGGAATACTTTGGTAAACCTTTGTCAGTCAAAATCATTAGCATCCACAAATGCAAGTTAAGGCTTTACTAAGCAAAGCGAAAGCCATACATCTACACTGTCTAGAAGCGCCGCAGACTTCTCTTGGCTTGGTCTCATCTGAGATGGGACAGGTAGCACAGTGGAATCATGTTCCGTGGTCTGACAAGTCAACATTTAAAATAGTTTTTGGGAAAAAACAGCTGTTATGTTCTCCAGGCCAAAGAGCAAAAGGACAATCCAAGCAGCGTCAGGTTCAAAAGCCAGCGTCTGTCATTGTATGGGGTTGTGTCAGTGCCCATGGCATGGGTAACTTGCACATCTGTGAGGGAACCATTAATGTAGAAAAATATGTACTGTATACATTTTGGAGCAACATATGCTGCCACGCAGACGTCTTTCCAGGGACGTCACTGGATTTTCCAGCAGGACAACGCCAAACCACATTCTGCCTGGATTATAAGCGCATGGTTGTGTAAGCAGAGAGTGCAGGTGCTAGCATGGCCTGTCTGCAGTCCTGAACTCTCTCCGATTGAAAATGTGTGGCACATTATGAAGCACCAAAATAAGGCAATGAAGGCCCCGTACAGTTGTGCAGCTGAAGACATGCATAATGGATGAATGGGGGAAAATTCTGCGTGCTAGACTTAACCAACTGGTGTCTTCAGTGCCCAAACGCTTAATAAGTGTTATTAAAAGAAAAGGTGATGTTACTACAGTGGTAAACAGTCCACCGTCCCAACTTTTGTGGAGTGTGTTTGCCGTCATCAGATTTGAAATTAGTGTACATTTTCAAAAATACATTAAATTCACAAAGTAAACCATCAAATAAAGTGTTTTCAATATAGTACAGGGTGAACTGAATTTTTAAATAACTCTTTATTTGTACTTTTGGCATTTTCCATACTGTCCCAACGTTTTTGGAATTGGGGGTTGTACATTTATTAGCAAAAAATGCTTCTAATAAAAGCTATAGCTGTTTTCAAGAGTATTTATGTATGCACAGTGCACCAGCATTTTAAATACAGCACTTGCTCAGAGACCCTAAGGTACTTGCACCATCTGGTAATGACTCAATTTGTTAATTGCTGACATGATACAAGCCCCACTGACACTCTGAGCAGACTGCAGTAGTTTAAGATGCTGGAGTACTGAGAATACCTATGGTTCACATGTACGTGCAGAGAAAAATATTAACGCTATAACAGTGATAACTTTTACTACAAGCATTTATGTCAACACATGTATATTGCAAATATGTTTCTATTCAAAGATGTATTTCATCTATATGCATTTTAATATTGACCGTAACGTCCCTTTAAGCACAGCATTGCAAAATGTCTGCATTCTACATTGAAGTTTATTTTATCAGGAACATTTTAAGCGTTTTACTTTCCAGGGACACATCTCTTAAAAAGCCTATTCAGTAAGTCTGGTCACCACAAAGGAGACAGGAGAAACAGTAGTCAGAATGCTTTTTAGACATTATATCTCTGAAGTGGATGATTTATACTGTTTGCTATACTTTGTGATATGGCGCTTATTTGCATTGAATGCTCATTTATAGAGGGATTTACAGATTATTCTTACCACATAGGAGCGATCTTATTCATCACCAGGCGGCTTCATTCTCATCTGAGCCTGCATTCTGGGCAATCATCTTCCTGCATTCTTCTTAGCTGCACAGTGATTCCAGATATAGGGTCAAGTGAACACAAACAGAAATTAACTACAAACAACTAAATAATCAGTTAAAAATGCAATAAATTGTTTGTTCTTCACAGCAATACAGAGAGTTATGGACTAGATTTATAGATTTCATAAACATTGTTTTAATTAATACCACTATAAAACACTAACACACACACAGAAATCATGGGGTTATAATACAGTTTCATGTATTATTCTTCGTTTACAGTATTTTATTTTGTGAGTTCTACTGGTTGCTAGGTAACTTGATCTAATGCTCTAGCTATGCATCCAGATATAGAATCCATACAACACACATTTAGGATTGTGGGCTTACAGTTTACCCACACACCTGGACTGTGCAAAAGAGGAAAAATTAAAAAAATAAATAAATGAACAGTATATCCATGTTTGTTTAAATTATAAAATGATTATACTGTTAAAAAAAAAAAATATTCTTACCTGATAAATTTCTTTCTTGGTTGTGAGGGTCCACAACTATACTATTGGGAAATACTTCACCTAGCCACCAGGGGGAGGCAAAGACACCCCAAACCAGATCTTTAAATATCCCTCCCACTTCCATCTCCCAGTAGAACGTATAGCCCAGACAAGAGAGAAAGAAAAGGACAACTGGGGTGCAACCAAACTGTCACCACTGAAAAAAACACGGGCGGGTTCATGGACTGTCACAACCAAGAAAGAAAGACATTTAATCAGGTCAGAATAAATTATAGAAAAAAATACAGTAATCTCCTCCAAAAGGTACTGTTAGTGACTCTAGGTATAAGGCAACTTTGCTTCATAATAATAAAAAACATAATTTATGTAAGAACTTACCTGATAAATTCATTTCTTTCATATTAACAAGAGTCCATGAGCTAGTGACGTATGGGATATACATTCCTACCAGGAGGGGCAAAGTTTCCCAAACCTCAAAATGCCTATAAATACACCCCTCACCACACCCACAAATCAGTTTAACGAATAGCCAAGAAGTGGGGTGATAAGAAAAAAGTGTGAAGCATATAAAATAAGGAATTGGAATAATTGTGCTTTATACAAAAAAATCATAACCACCACAAAAAAGGGTGGGCCTCATGGACTCTTGCTAATATGAAAGAAATGAATTTATCAGGTAAGTTCTTACATAAATTATGTTTTCTTTCATGTAATTAGCAAGAGTCCATGAGCTAGTGACGTATGGGATAATGACTACCCAAGATGTGGATCTTTCCACGCAAGAGTCACTAGAGAGGGAGGGATAAAATAAAGACAGCCAATTCCTGCTGAAAATAATCCACACCCAAAATAAAGTTTAAAAAAAACATAAGCAGAAGATTCAAACTGAAACCGCTGCCTGAAGTACTTTTCTACCAAAAACTGCTTCAGAAGAAGAAAACACATCAAAATGGTAGAATTTAGTAAAAGTATGCAAAGAGGACCAAGTTGCTGCTTTGCAGATCTGGTCAACCGAAGCTTCATTCCTAAACGCCCAGGAAGTAGAAACTGACCTAGTAGAATGAGCTGTAATCTCTTGAGGCGGAGTTTTACCCGACTCAACATAGGCAAGATGAATTAAAGATTTCAACCAAGATGCCAAAGAAATGGCAGAAGCTTTCTGGCCTTTTCTAGAACCGGAAAAGATAACAAATAGACTAGAAGTCTTACGGAAAGACTTTGTAGCTTCAACATAATATTTCAAAGCTCTAACAACATCCAAAGAATGCAATGATTTCTCCTTAGAATTCTTAGGATTAGGACATAATGAAGGAACCACAATTTCTCTACTAATGTTGTTGGAATTCACAACTTTAGGTAAAAATTCAAAAGAAGTTCGCAACACCGCCTTATCCTGATGAAAAATCAGAAAGGAGACTCACAAGAAAGAGCAGATAATTCAGAAACTCTTCTAGCAGAAGAGATGGCCAAAAGGAACAAAACTTTCCAAGAAAGTAATTTAATGTCCAATGAATGCATAGGTTCAAACGGAGGAGCTTGAAGAGCCCCCAGAACCAAATTCAAACTCCAAGGAGGAGAAATTGACTTAATGACAGGTTTTATACGAACCAAAGCTTGTACAAAACAATGAATATCAGGAAGATTAGCAATCTTTCTGTGAAAAAGAACAGAAAGAGCAGAGATTTGTCCTTTCAAAGAACTTGCGGACAAACCTTTATCTAAACCATCCTGAAGAAACTGTAAAATTCTCGGAATTCTAAAAGAATGCCAAGAAAAATGATGAGAAAGACACCAAGAAATATAAGTCTTCCAGACTCTATAATATATCTCTCGAGATACAGATTTACGAGCCTGTAACATAGTATTAATCACGGAGTCAGAGAAACCTCTATGACCAAGAATCAAGCGTTCAATCTCCATACCTTTACATTTAAGATTTGAGATCCTGATGGAAAAAAGGACCTTGCGACAGAAGGTCTGGGTCTTAGCGGAAGAGTCCACGGATGGCAAGAGGCCATCCGGACAAGATCCGCATACCAAAACCTGTGAGGCCATGCCGGAGCTACCAGCAGAAAAACGAGCGCATTCCCTTCAGAATCGTGGAGATTACTCTTGGAAGAAAGAAACTAGAGGCGGAAAGATATAGGCAGGATGATACTTCCAAGGAAGTGATAATGCATCCACTGCTTCCGCCTGAGGATCCCGGGATCTGGACAGATACCTGGAAAGTTTCTTGTTTAGATTGAGACGCCATCAGATCTATTTCTGGAAGCTCCCACATTTTGACAATCTGAAGAAATACCTCTGGGTGAAGAGACCATTCGCCCCGGAGAAACGTTTGGCGACTGAGATAATCCGCTTCCCAATTGTCTATACCTGGCATATGAACCGCAGAGATTAGACAGGAGCTGGATTCCGCCCAAACCAGAATTCAGATACTTCTTTCATAGCCAGAGGACTGTGAGTCCCTCCTTGATGATTGATGTATGCCACAGTTGTGACATTGTCTGTCTGAAAAACAAATGAACGATTCTCTCCTTCAGAAGAGGCCAAGACTGAAGAGCTCTGAAAATTGCACGGAGTTCCAAAAATATTGATCGTAATCTCACCTCCTGAGATTCCCAAACTCCTTTGTGCGTCAGAGATCCCCACACAGCTCCCCAACCTGTAAGACTTGCATCTGTTGAAATTACAGTCCAGGTCGGAAGAACAAAAAGAAGCCCCTGAATTAAACGATGGTGATCTGTCCACCACGTTAGAGAGTGTCGTACAATCGGTTTTAAAAGATATTAATTGAGATATCTTTGTGTAATCCCTGCACCATTGATTCAGCATACAGAGCTGAAGAGGGTCGCATGTGAAAACGAGCAAAGGGGATCGCGTCGATGCAGCAGTCATAAGGTACCTAGAATTTCCATGCATAAGGCTACCGAAGGGAATGATTGTGACTGAAGGTTTCGACAAGCTGAAATCAATTTTAGACGTCTCTTGTCTGTCAAAGACAGAGTCATGGGACACACTGAATCTATCTGGAAACCCAGAAAGGTTACCCTTGTCTGAGGAATCAATGAACTTTTTAGTGAATTGATCCTCCAACCATGATCTTGAAGAAACAACACAAGTCGATTCGTATGAGATTCTGCTAATGTAAAGACTGAGCAAGTACCAAGATAATCGACCAAATAATGGAATACCACAATACCCTGTTCTCTGATTACAGACAGAAGGGGCACCGGAACCTTTGTAAAAATTCTTGGAGCTGTAGCTAGGGCCAAACGGCAGAGCCACAAACTGGTAAGCTTGTCCAGAAAAGAGAATCTCAGGAACTGATAATGATCTGGATGAATCGGAATATGCAGATATGCATCCTGTAAATCTATTGTGGACATAATAATGCCCTTGCTGAACAAAAGGGCAAGATAGTCCTTACAGTTACCATTTTGAACGTTGGTATCCTTACATAACGATTCAATATTTTTAGATCCAGAACTGGTCTGAAGGAATTCTCCTTCTTTGGTACAATGAAGAGATTCGAATAAAACCCCAGCCCCTGTTCCAGAACTGGAACTGGCATAATTACTCCAGCCAACTCTAGATCTGAAACACATTTCAGAAATGCTTGTAGCTTTCACTGGATTTAAGGGGACACGGGAAAGAAAAAAATCTCTTTGCAGGAGGTCTTATCTTGAAACCAATTCTGTACCCTTCTGAAACAATGTTCTGAATCCAAAGATTGTGAACAGAATTGATCCAAATTTCTTTGAAAAAACGTAACCTGCCCCCTACCAGCTGAGCTGGAATGAGGGGCCCGCACCTTCATGTGGACTTAGAAGCTGGCTTTGCTTTTCTAGAAGGCTTGGATTTATTCCAGACTGGAGATGGTTTCCAAACTGAAACTGCTCCTGAGGATGAAGGATCAGGTTTTTGTTCTTTGTTGAAACGAAGGAACGAAAACGATTATTAGCCCTGTTTTTACCCTTAGATTTTTTATCCTGTGGTAAAAAAGTTCCTTTCCCACCAGTAACAGTTGAGATAATAGAATCCAACTGAGAACCAAATAATTTGTTACCTGGAAAGAAATGGAAAGTAGAGTCAATTTAGAAGACATATCAGCATTCCAAGTTTAAGCCATCAAGCTCTTCTAGCTAAAATAGCTACAGACATAAACCTGACATCAACTCTGATAATATCAAAAATGGCATCACAGATAAAATTATTAGCATGTTGAAGAAGAATAATAATATTATGAGAATCATGATCTGTTACTTGTTGCGCTAAGTTTCCAACCAAAAAGTTGAAGCTGCAGCAACATCAGCCAATGATATAGCAGGGTCTAAGAAGATTACCTGAACACAGATAAGCTTTTCTTAGAAAGGATTCAATTTTCCTATCTAAAGGATCCTTAAACGAAGTACCATCTGACGTAGGAATAGTAGTACGTTTAGCAAAGGGTAGAAATAGCCCCATCAACTTTAGGGATTTTGTTCCAAAATTCTAATCTGTCAGACGGCACAGGATATAATTGCTTAAAACATTTAGAAGGGGTAAATGAATTACCCAAATTATTCCATTCTCTGAAATTACTTCAGACAATAGCACCAGGAACAGGAAAAAACTTCTGGAATAACCACAGGAGATTTAAAGTCCCTTATCTTAAACGTTTAGATTTAGTATCAAGAGGACCAGAATCCTCAATTTTCTAAAGCAATTAGTACTTCTTTAAGTAAAGAACGAATAAATTCCATTTTAAATAAATATGAAGATTTATCAGCATCAACCTCTGAGACAGAATCCTCTGAACCAGAATGAGTCATTAGAATCAGAATGATGATGTTCATTTAAAAATTCATCTGTATAAAGAGAAGTTTTAAAAGATTTTTTATGTTTACTAGAAGGGAGGAATAACAGACATAGCCTTCTTGATGGATTCAGAAACAAAATCTCTTATGTTATCAGGAACATTCTGAACATTAGATGTTGATGGAACTGCAACAGGTAATGGTACATTACTAAAGGAAATATTATATCTGCATTAACAAGTTTGTCATGACAATTAATACAAACAACAGCTGGAGGAATAGCTACCAAAAGTTTACAGCAGATACACTTAGCTTTGGTAGTTTCCAGCACCAGACAGCGATTTCCTGAAGTATCTTCTGACTGCAACGTGAGACATCTTGCAATATGTAAGAGAAAAAAAACAACATAAAAAGCAAAATTGATCAAATTCCTTAAATGACAGTTTCAGGAATGGGAAAAAAATGGCAAGGAACAAGCTTCTAGCAACCAGAAGCAAAGAAAAATGAGACTTAAATAATGTGGAGACAAAAGCGACGCCCATAATTTTTTAGCGGCAAATAAGACGCCCACATTATTTGGCGCCTAAATGCTTTTGGCGCCAAAAATGACGCCACGTCCGGAACGCCGACATTTTGGCGCAAGAAGAACGTCAAAAATGATGCAACTTCCAGCGACACGTATGACGCCGGAAACAGAAAAGATTTTTTGCCGCCAAAAAAGTCAGCGCCAAGAATGACGCAATAAAATGAAGCAATTTTCAGCCCCCGTGAGCCTAACAGCCCACAGGGGAAAAAAGTCAAATTTTTAAGGTAAGAAAAATAATTGATTCAAGTGCATTATCCCAAATATGAAACTGACTGTCTGAAAATAAGGAATGTTGAACATCCTGAGTCAAGGCAAATAAATGTTTGAATACATATATTTAGAACTTTATTAAAAAAGTGCCCAACCATAGCTTAGAGTGTCACAGAAAATAAGGATTACTTACCCCAGGACACTCATCTACATGTTTGTAGAAAGCCAAACCAGTACTGAAACGAAAATCAGCAGAGGTAATGGTATATATATAAGAGTATATCGTCGATCTGAAAAGGGAGGTAAGAGATGAATCTCTACGACCGATAACAGAGAAACCTATGAAATAGACCCCGTAGAAGGAGATCATTGAATTCAAACAGGCAATACTCTCCTCACATCCCTCTGACATTCACTGCACGCTGAGAGGAAAACCGGGCTCCCAACCTGCTGCGGGAGCGCATATCAACGTAGAATCTAGCACAAACTTACTTCACCACCTCCATAGGAGGCAAAGTTTGTAAAAACTGATTTGTGGGTGTGGTGAGGGGTGTATTTGTAGGCATTTTGAGGTTTGGGAAACTTTGCCCTTCCTGGTAGGAATGTATATCCCATACGTCACTAGCTCATGGACTCTTGCTAATTACATGAAAGAAACATACCTTTATTGTATCAAGGTATAAAAAGTCAAATCATTGGGAAATTACATCAAACGTAGGTGTGACGTCATCTGATGTGTTTCACTCCGTACTGTCGCTTACTCACAAGCCTTTTTATATAAACTAAAAGGCTATGTTTTTTAATAAGTTATTTTTGAAGTGAAAGGTAAAATGTACGTCACATAGGAGGGGTGGGGATTTTGAGAGAGCACCAGTATGTCACGAAGCATGACAGATGACGCCACACTCCATATGTACATATGTTCTATGTCTTTTCCCAATGATATGACTTTTATACATTGATACAATAAATGTAATGTTTTTATTATTCTTAAGCAAAGTTTCTTTGATCCACATGTTGCTGCCCCTGCAAATATGTTCTACAAGAAGTCTCATTCTTAAACGCCTATGATGTAACCACTGAGCATGTAGGGCGAGCTGTAATGCTCACTGGCGGTTGCTGACCAGCTTCCAAGTAACCAAAATGAATGAGACTTCAAAACCAAGATGACAATGAAACAGATGTAGCCTTCTGACCCTTTCGTTTACCCGACTACCAAACATAAAGACTGGAGGATTGACGGAAATCCTCAGTCCTCTGTAGGTAGAATTGCAAAGCACTAACCACATCAAGATTATGCAGTAATCTCTCTCTAGGAGATATGGAGTTAGGACAAAGCGAAGGGACAACCATTTCCTGATTAATGTTGGGATTAATGTTGGCTGACAATACCACCTTTGGTAAAAAAACAAAAAAAAAAAAACAACTGCGTTTAAGATTTCCCTATCTTGGTGAAAAACCAAATAAGGAGATTCAAACGTCAGAGCAGACAATTCAGAAACCCTTTTGGCTGAAGATATAGTCAGAAGAAAAACCTATCAAGAAAGGAGCGTAATATCAAAATTATGCATTAGTTCAAAGGCAGAAGAAGACTGAAGTATCCTCAAAACCAGATTAAGGTTTCAATGGGGAACAACAAGTTGTTGCTTTGCTGGAGAATGTCTGCCTACCTGTGAAAGCTATTCTTTTACCAGCAGTCATCAGAATGCTAAATTTTACAGTGATCCAGTTAAAGCAGAAAAAGACATACCAGATAGTTCCATGCTACTTGTTGGTGGTTTTGGTTTATGTGGAATTCCTGAGAACCTTATAGCTGGACTTTTGAAGACTGCAACAATGCAGGCTAAATATACTTACCCGATCTTCTATTATCTGATATGGAATTCCAGTGATCCGGAGAACAGCAAGCTGAGGTGTTGCAAGACCTCAGTCTGCCTTTAACAGCACAATTGGGTGCTGAGCATTTGTGAGTACCCTACGTGCTGGGGATTTCTATATGGGCTTGTAAGTCTATCACAACTGATACACACAAGGAGGCACCCACTTGTTTTCTAGATTTTTTTCCAGATTTAACCTCACTGAAGTGGGCCACTAGAGATTAGCAGCCTAGATTCACCTTCTTTATGGACACATCAATATCACATCGAAGACTCTTTATTTGCACAAAATATGCTATTCCATTTAATGTGAGACAATTGTTTGGGACAATCAGTCACATAGGTATTTTTGGTACATTGTTTGTTGTCCATCTAAAACTACAGGTTATTAGAGAGTGGTTGAATTGTTTAAACTCCAAACAGTTAAACTGCGAGATTCAAAATTATTTTGATGAAAGAACGGACCTTGTTCCAGCAGATCTTGTTGAAGACGTCATGGAGTGGCACTGGATACATGAACCAGATCGGCATATGAGAATGGCCAAGTCTTTTCTTGTGACAGGTGAGCTACTACCCATGGTACAACAACAATTGGAGGAAAGATATACACTAGATGGTAATTCCACAGAACTGGCAACGCATCCACTAGATACGCTTGAGGAAGCTTGCGAATTCAGATGGGATGCCATCAGATCTATCTCCGAAGACCCCAGAGATCCTCTAGCCTGTTGAAAACTTCCACCATTCTCCTGGATGGAAAGCTTGATGACTCAGTCTGCTTCCCAGTTATTCACTCCTGGGATGTTAACTGCAGAAATGAAACACTGATGATTCTCTCCTTAACAAAATATGTGAGTAACTTCCTGCATTGCTAGAGAACTTTGAGTGCCCCCTGATGATTTATGTAAGTCACTGTCGTGACATTGTCAGAATGGAAGCAAACGAAAGAAAACACCTTCAGCTGAGGCCAAGATAGAAGAGCCTTGAATACTGCTCCAGAATATTGATGAGTACCAATTGATGGGGACCAAACACACTGAGCCCACTGTCCTTTCCAAAATGCACCCCAAATGGATAGGCTCGCATTTGTGGTAAAAATCTGCCACTCCGGTCTGAGGAAAGATACCCCCTCTTGAAAGATGAAACAGCGAAGTCCACCAAGAGTGGGGGGGTCGGGTCTGATTTTTAGCTATTGGTTGAGCTCTGACCCTTCTTCTGGCAAAAGGAACAAAATCTATTGGAGGATTTCCCCTTAGGCCTAGATTTCTTGTCCTGAGGTAAGAAAGCTCCTTTCCAGTTTCCCGAATATTCACTAACAGGGATTCTACAGAGACAAGATCAATTAGAGAATCACACCAGAAAGCAGTAGCCCCAGCCACTGCCGTAATTCCAATTGCTGGTTGGAACAACAAACCACCCTGCAAGAAATCTTTCCTTAGAAAGCCCTTCAACTTTCTATCCATTGCATCTTTAAAAGAAGTATTATCCTCCAGGGGAATAGTGGTTCTCTTAGCTAAGGTGGAGATTGCTCTGTCCACCTTAGGAACAGTACCCCATAACTCAAATTTGATAGAGGAAACAGGGAACAGTTTTTTTTTCAAATTTAGGCAAAAATGTTGGGTTCAGTATCCCTTTAATTCTGTAATAACCACTCAGCTGCTATTTTAGCCAAACAGGCAACATTATAATTTTGTAAATCTGGGAGAGAAAAGCCACAAAAATTATTTAATAGTAATTTTAAAAACTGAGCACTTATTCATGAAAGTTTACATTCACTTTAATTAGAAATGGTAATTTATGTAGTTTATATACAATTTTAGCAAACAAGATAATTTTCACTAAACTGATTTTCCCTGATAAAGTTAATGGGAAATGTTTCCAAACTTCTAGAAAACCCTTCGTTTTTAATAAATAGATCTCTATAATTTTGTTCATACTATTTATTCAGATTTTTATTCAGCCATATATCTAAATATAGCATTTATCTACTTCTTTAAAAGGACTATTCTTAAAGGATTTTTTTTTAAAAGCCATATTATTCCTTACTTGTATTAACCTTGCATTACTTCTAAGTTTTACAGTAGGGCATTTGTTATTATGTAAAATTAAAAACAGTTTAGATTTACTGTATTAAAAATACTGGCCCCACAGTAGGAACTCAATGTAACAAAAGCCAGAACACCTTTCATAACAGATTCAAAACAGAATTTATGTTTACCTGATAAATTACTTTCTCCAACGGTGTGTCCGGTCCACGGCGTCATCCTTACTTGTGGGATATTCTCTTCCCCAACAGGAAATGGCAAAGAGCCCAGCAAAGCTGGTCACATGATCCCTCCTAGGCTCCGCCTACCCCAGTCATTCGACCGACGTTAAGGAGGAATATTTGCATAGGAGAAACCATATGGTACCGTGGTGACTGTAGTTAAAGAAAATAAATTATCAGACCTGATTAAAAAACCAGGGCGGGCCGTGGACCGGACACACCGTTGGAGAAAGTAATTTATCAGGTAAACATAAATTCTGTTTTCTCCAACATAGGTGTGTCCGGTCCACGGCGTCATCCTTACTTGTGGGAACCAATACCAAAGCTTTAGGACACGGATGAAGGGAGGGAGCAAATCAGGTCACCTAAATGGAAGGCACCACGGCTTGCAAAACCTTTCTCCCAAAAATAGCCTCAGAAGAAGCAAAAGTATCAAACTTGTAAAATTTGGTAAAAGTGTGCAGTGAAGACCAAGTCGCTGCCCTACATATCTGATCAACAGAAGCCTCGTTCTTGAAGGCCCATGTGGAAGCCACAGTCCTAGTGGAATGAGCTGTGATTCTTTCGGGAGGCTGCCGTCCGGCAGTCTCGTAAGCCAATCTGATGATGCTTTTAATCCAAAAAGAGAGAGAGGTAGAAGTTGCTTTTTGACCTCTCCTTTTACCGGAATAAACAACAAACAAGGAAGATGTTTGTCTAAAATCCTTTGTAGCATCTAAATAGAATTTTAGAGCGCGAACAACATCCAAATTGTGCAACAAACGTTCCTTCTTTGAAACTGGTTTCGGACACAGAGAAGGTACGATAATCTCCTGGTTAATGTTTTTGTTAGAAACAACTTTTGGAAGAAAACCAGGTTTAGTACGTAAAACCACCTTATCTGCATGGAACACCAGATAAGGAGGAGAACACTGCAGAGCAGATAATTCTGAAACTCTTCTGGCAGAAGAAATTGCAACTAAAAACAAAACTTTCCAAGATAATAATTTAATATCAACGGAATGCAAGGGTTCAAACGGAACCCCCTGAAGAACTGAAAGAACTAAATTGAGACTCCAAGGAGGAGTCAAAGGTTTGTAAACAGGCTTAATTCTAACCAGAGCCTGAACAAAGGCTTGAACATCTGGCACAGCAGCCAGTTTTTTGTGAAGTAACACCGACAAGGCAGAAATCTGTCCCTTCAGGGAACTTGCAGATAATCCTTTATCCAATCCTTCTTGAAGGAAGGATAGAATCCTAGGAATCTTAACCTTGTCCCAAGGGAATCCTTTAGATTCACACCAACAGATATATTTTTTCCAAATTTTGTGGTAAATCTTTCTAGTTACAGGCTTTCTGGCCTGAACAAGAGTATCGATAACAGAATCTGAGAACCCTCGCTTCGATAAAATCAAGCGTTCAATCTCCAAGCAGTCAGCTGGAGTGAAACCAGATTCGGATGTTCGAACGGACCCTGAACAAGAAGGTCTCGTCTCAAAGGTAGCTTCCAAGGTGGAGCCGATGACATATTCACCAGATCTGCATACCAAGTCCTGCGTGGCCACGCAGGAGCTATCAAGATCACCGACGCCCTCTCCTGATTGATCCTGGCTACCAGCCTGGGGATGAGAGGAAACGGCGGGAACACATAAGCTAGTTTGAAGGTCCACAGTGTTACTAGTGCATCCACTAGAGCCGCCTTGGGATCCCTGGATCTGGACCCGTAGCAAGGAACTTTGAAGTTCTGACGAGAGGCCATCAGATCCATGTCTGGAATGCCCCACAGCTGAGTGACTTGGGCAAAGATTTCCGGATGGAGTTCCCACTCCCCCGGATGCAATGTCTGACGACTCAGAAAATCCGCTTCCCAATTTTCCACTCCTGGGATGTGGATAGCAGACAGGTGGCAGGAGTGAGACTCCGCCCATAGAATGATTTTGGTCACTTCTTCCATCGCTAGGGAACTCCTTGTTCCCCCCTGATGGTTGATGTACGCAACAGTTGTCATGTTGTCTGATTGAAACCGTATGAACTTGGCCCTCGCTAGCTGAGGCCAAGCCTTGAGAGCATTGAATATCGCTCTCAGTTCCAGAATATTTATCGGTAGAAGAGATTCTTCCCGAGACCAAAGACCCTGAGCTTTCAGGGATCCCCAGACCGCGCCCCAGCCCATCAGACTGGCGTCGGTCGTGACAATGACCCACTCTGGGTCTGCGGAATGTCATCCCTTGTGACAGGTTGTCCAGGGACAGCCACCAACGGAGTGAGTCTCTGGTCCTCTGATTTACTTGTATCTTCGGAGACAAGTCTGTATAGTCCCCATTCCACTGACTGAGCATGCACAGTTGTAATGGTCTTAGATGAATGCGCGCAAAAGGAACTATGTCCATTGCCGCTACCATCAACCCCGATCACTTCCATGCACTGGGCTATGGAAGGAAGAGGAACGGAATGAAGTATCCGACAAGAGTCTAGAAGTTTTGTTTTTCTGGCCTCTGTTAGAAAAATCCTCATTTCTAAGGAGTCTATAATTGTTCCCAAGAAGGGAACCCTTGTTGACGGGGATAGAGAACTCTTTTCCGCGTTCACTTTCCATCCGTGAGATCTGAGAAAGGCCAGGACGATGTCCGTGTGAGCCTTTGCTTGAGGAAGGGACGACGCTTGAATCAGAATGTCGTCCAAGTAAGGTACTACAGCAATGCCCCTTGGTCTTAGCACAGCTAGAAGGGACCCTAGTACCTTTGTGAAAATCCTTGGAGCAGTGGCTAATCCGAAAGGAAGCGCCACGAACTGGTAATGTTTGTCCAGGAATGCGAACCTTAGGAACCGATGATGTTCCTTGTGGATAGGAATATGTAGATACGCATCCTTTAAATCCACCGTGGTCATGAATTGACCTTCCTGGATGGAAGAAGAATGGTTCGAATGGTTTCCATCTTGAACGATGGAACCTTGAGAAACTTGTTTAAGATCTTGAGATCTAAGATTGGTCTGAACGTTCCCTCTTTTTTGGGAACTATGAACAGATTGGAGTAGAACCCCCATCCCTTGTTCTCTTAATGGAACAGGATGAATCACTCCCATTTTTAACAGGTCTTCTACACAGTGTAAGAATGCCTGTCTTTTTATGTGGTCTGAAGACAACTGAGACCTGTGGAACCTCCCCCTTGGGGGAAGTCCCTTGAATTCCAGAAGATAACCTTGGGAGACTATTTCTAGCGCCCAAGGATCCAGAACATCTCTTGCCCAAGCCTGAGCGAAGAGAGAGAGTCTGCCCCCCACCAGATCCGGTTCCGGATCGGGGGCCAACATTTCATGCAGTCTTGGTAGCAGTGGCAGGTTTCTTGGCCTGCTTTCCCTTGTTCCAGCCTTGCATTGGTCTCCAAGCTGGCTTGGCTTGAGAAGTATTACCCTCTTGCTTAGAGGACATAGCACCTTGGGCTGGTCCGTTTCTACGAAAGGGACGAAAATTAGGTTTATTTTTTGCCTTGAAAGGCCGATCCTGAGGAAGGGCGTGGCCCTTACCCCCAGTGATATCAGAGATAATCTCTTTCAAGTCAGGGCCAAACAGCGTTTTCCCCTTGAAAGGAATGTTAAGTAGCTTGTTCTTGGAAGACGCATCAGCCGACCAAGATTTCAACCAAAGCGCTCTGCGCGCCACAATAGCAAACCCAGAATTCTTAGCCGCTAACCTAGCCAATTGCAAAGTGGCGTCTAGGGTGAAAGAATTAGCCAATTTGAGAGCATTGATTCTGTCCATAATCTCCTCATAAGGAGGAGAATCACTATCGACCGCCTTTATCAGCTCATCGAACCAGAAACATGCGGCAGTAGCGACAGGGACAATGCATGAAATTGGTTGTAGAAGGTAACCCTGCTGAACAAACATCTTTTTAAGCAAACCTTCTAATTTTTTATCCATAGGATCTTTGAAAGCACAACTATCCTCTATGGGTATAGTGGTGCGTTTGTTTAAAGTGGAAACCGCTCCCTCGACCTTGGGGGACTGTCTGCCATAAGTCCTTTCTGGGGTCGACCATAGGAAACAATTTTTTAAATATGGGGGGAGGGACGAAAGGAATACCGGGCCTTTCCCATTCTTTATTAACAATGTCCGCCACCCGCTTGGGTATAGGAAAAGCTTCTGGGAGCCCCGGCACCTCTAGGAACTTGTCCATTTTACATAGTTTCTCTGGATGACCAACTTGTCACAATCATCCAGAGTGGATAATACCTCCTTAAGCAGAATGCGGAGATGTTCCAACTTAAATTTAAATGCAATCACATCAGGTTCAGCCTGTTGAGAAATGTTCCCTGAATCAGTAAATTCTCCCTCAGACAAAACCTCCCTGGCCCCATCAGACTGGGTTAGGGGCCCTTCAGAGATATTAATATCAGCGTCGTCATGCTCTTTAGTATCTAAAACAGAGCAGCCGCGCTTACGCTGACAAGTGTTCATTTTGGCTAAAATGTTTTTGACAGAATTATCCATTACAGCCGTTAATTGTTGCATAGTAAGGAGTATTGGCGCGCTAGATGTACTAGGGGCCTCCTGAGTGGGCAAGACTCGTGTAGACGAAGGAGGGAATGATGCAGTACCATGCTTACTCCCCTCACTTGAGGAATCATCTTGGGCATCATTGTCATTATCACATAAATCACATTTATTTAAATGAATAGGAATTCTGGCTTCCCCACATTCAGAACACAGTCTATCTGGTAGTTCAGACATGTTAAACAGGCATAAACTTGATAACAAAGTACAAAAAACGTTTTAAAATAAAACCGTTACTGTCACTTTAAATTTTAAACTGAACACACTTTATTACTGCAATTGCGAAAAAACATGAAGGAATTGTTCAAAATTCACCAAATTTTCACCACAGTGTCTTAAAGCCTTAAAAGTATTGCACACCAAATTTGGAAGCTTTAACCCTTAAAATAACGGAACCGGAGCCGTTTTTAAACTTTAAACCCCTTTACAGTCCCTGGTATCTGCTTTGCTGAGACCCAACCAAGCCCAAAGGGGAATACGATACCAAATGACGCCTTCAGAAAGTCTTTTCTAAGTATCAGAGCTCCTCTCACATGCGACTGCATGCCATGCCTCTCAAAAACAAGTGCGCCACACCGGGGCGAAAATGAGGCTCTGCTTATGCTTTGGGAAAGCCCCTAAAGAATAAGGTGTCTAATACAGTGCCTGCCGATATTATTATATCAAAAAACCCAGATAAAATGATTCCTCAAGGCTAAATATGTGTTAATAATGAATCGATTTAGCCCAGAAAAAGTCTACAGTCTTAATAAGCCCTTGTGAAGCCCTTATTTACGATCGTAATAAACATGGCTTACCGGATCCCATAGGGAAAATGACAGCTTCCAGCATTACATCGTCTTGTTAGAATGTGTCATACCTCAAGCAGCAAGAGACTGCACACTGTTCCCCCAACTGAAGTTAATTGCTCTCAACAGTCCTGTGTGGAACAGCCATGGATTTTAGTTACGGTTGCTAAAATCATTTTCCTCATACAAACAGAAATCTTCATCTCTTTTCTGTTTCTGAGTAAATAGTACATACCAGCACTATTTCAAAATAACAAACTCTTGATTGAATAATAAAAACTACAGTTAAACACTAAAAAACTCTAAGCCATCTCCGTGGAGATGTTGCCTGTACAACGGCAAAGAGAATGACTGGGGTAGGCGGAGCCTAGGAGGGATCATGTGACCAGCTTTGCTGGGCTCTTTGCCATTTCCTGTTGGGGAAGAGAATATCCCACAAGTAAGGATGACGCCGTGGACCGGACACACCTATGTTGGAGAAATCTTATTTTATCAATACTTTGTATGTTCACCTTTTTTATGACAGACTCAATCCTCCTCGGCATGGAGGATACCAGTGTTGCACAAATTTCAGTAGAGATGTTCTGCCATTCTTCAGAGGCAATTTTTTTTCAGCTGCTCTTTGCTGGAGGGTTGTGTTGCTCTACCTTTCTCTTTAAAAGGTGTTCTATTGGATTCAAGACAGACACCATACTTAGCCAGGTCACAGTTTTCACTTTTTTCTTCCTTAGAAACTCTTTTGTGATTTTGGCAGTGTGCTTTGGATATTTAGCTGGAATATTCCTCTTCTGCCAAGCTCCGGAGACTGGTAGTTATGTTGTCAGCCAGTATATTGGTATATCCACAGGAATTCATGGTGTTATCTATAAATGTCCTCTCCCCAACACCTTTGCACGCATGCAGCCCCGTAACATCATACTCCCACTGTTGGGACTATGCATTCACTGTAATAATCCTTGCCAGGTTCACGCCAAACATGCTGGACCCTATCTGAGCCGAACACATTTTTCTTAATCTTATCTGACAAAAGAATATGCTCCCAATATTCATCAGGCTCTCTTTAGCAAAGTTTAATCGTTCAGTTTTGTGCAAAAACATAAATTATGCTTACCTGATAATTTTCTTTTCTTCTGATGGAAAGAGTCCACAACTGCATTCATTACTTTTGGGAAATAATAACCTGGCCACCAGGAGGAGGCAAAGACACCCCAGCCAAAGGCTTAAAGGGACACTAAAACCCAAATTATTTATTTTGGGATACATATAGAGCATGCAATTTTAAGCAACTTTCTAATTTACTCCTATTATCAATTTTTCTTCATTCTCTTGCTATCTTTATTTAAAAAGCAGGAATGTGATGCATAGGAGCTGGCCCATTTTTGGTTGAGAACCTGGGTTATGCTTGCTTAATGGTGGTTAAATGTAAGCCTCCAATAAGCAAGCACTATTTATGGTACTGAACCTAAAATGGGCTGGCTGCTAATATTTACATCCCTGCTTTTAAAATAAAGATACTAAGAGAATGAAGAAAAAATGATAATAGGAGTAAATTAGAAAGTTGATTAAAATGTCATGCTCTATCTGATTAACTAAAGAAAAAATTTGGGTTCAGTGTCCCTTTAAATACTCCCCCCACTCCTCTCATCCCCCAGTCATTCTGCCGAAGAACAAGGAACAGTAGAAGAAATATCAGGGTGAAAGGTGCCAGAAGAATACTAAGGACGCCCCACATAAAATTACGGTTGGGGAGCTGTGGGCTCTTTCCATCAGAAGAAAAGGAAATTATCAGGTAAGCATAATTTATGTTTTTCTTTTTAAATGGAAAGAGTCCACAGCTGCATTCATTACTTTTGGGAAAACAATACCCAAGCTATAGAGGACACTGAATGCCAAGACGGGAGGGTACAATAGCATTTTTTAAAGGAAAAGCCCCAAGGACACTGACTCGCAGCTAGTCCAGAAGCCAAACTAGATACCGCAAAACGGACACGACTGAGCCAACAGTCCTCCAGGAGACACCATCGCCCAACAGACGGTCCCCCATCCACTAATGAAGGGGACACCAGTCGAAACCCCCAAGGGGACAAGGCAAAGGAGAACCAAGGAAAACAAAAAAGGTCCCCTAATACAAAAAAGAACACCTTTAAGAGTGAGCCCTGCTCACAGAGACCCAAACGGCTCCAAAAAGGGAAAGGAGGCCACGCCTATACCAAGCGAAACAGAACAGACTTCTCTCTAACACCCTGCAAGCACCGAATGCAACTAAAGAGGCAAACTCCTCCAAGCATCTGAACATAGAACACCAAAGTATTCAACCACGAAAAACGTGTAATAGACCCAGGCGAAAAAACCCCAGGTTGAAGAACACAGAGTCCATATCAGGACGACACAGAGGGCACTTGTGAGGAAGAAGAAGCAGTCAAGCAAGGAACAGACCGCAAAAGTCACCCCCAGACAGAGGGCACGCTCCAGGCAACCAAAGCCACCGGACCTATACAGGTCCCTAAAAAGGGGAACACAAAACCTCAATCGAGGCCCCCTGAAAAGGAGAGTATACCCTCAGAACCTGAAGGAAGAGTAGAGCGTCTTCTGAAATTGATGGAGCAAGTTGAAAGGAAATTCTATATCCTAGCAGACTGAGCTAATGGATAGACTCAACAAGGCTCATACAGCCAGAGGAGACTGCGACCTGAACGCAGTGCTCTAGACTGCGCGGCCATCCTGACCTGTAGACCCACACCCAGCTGGAACAACCCAGCCCCAGGGATCCAAAATAGGGGAACAGAAGAATCCAGAAACTGGTACAGGAACGAGCGTAAGGATAGCACAGCCATCCCCACAGAGTACAAGTACAACCCGACTCTGAAAACATACGACAAGGACATAGACCTAAGGATCTATCCAAATAAAGGCCCAACAAGTCTGACTTGGAGCCAGAAATACCCCAGGGGGAACCAATCCCACCTATCTACCTCCCATCCAGAAGAAGTCCTAAGAAAGGAGTCCATCTCCAAAGGGAGGAGAATATCCCTAAAGAAAAAGGGATGAGGTCGGAAGGGCAATAACTGTTCTCAAGGCCTGAAGCCACCGGCTAATGGGAATATAAATCCCTAACAATGTCCTAGAAAAGGACCCCCCCCCCCCCAAGTAGCTTGCCCAACCGAGACACAGCCAACCCATTCGGGGTTACACAGGTTACACTGTCAAGCTGACCAAGGGAATGCAACCGTAATGTGCACCAGAAGTTAGACCACCAGCGCCAGCAGCTGGGTATGAACCAACAACTCTTGAGGCGCAAGTCACAAAGCTTACCCTAGAGCACCTGAGCTGCTCTGTTGCAAAAAGTAATAAATACTCCAAAAACCTGGCCACCATGACCAGGTCAGATAGATGGAGCAAGGACATAGCCAAAGTTCCCACTACCGTGAAACACCCCGACCATCCCTGAGATCCAAGATTCCAAAACAACCCAAGACTGGGTCAGGAAAAAAGCCAAGCGAAGCCTCAGCAACCGGAAGTCTCAGGAAGAAAAACAGATCTGGGCACCTAATAGTTCAGGCAACCTTACCCTAGAACTAAACACCCCAACTGGCCAAAAAGCCAGACACAAGGGATATGAATGCATATCCAGAGAATCCGGATAGCATGAAGAACTTGAAAGCCCCGACCCAAGGAAGGAACCACCCCTAGCTAAAGTCCAACGCTCCAAGGAGCAAGGCTAGAAGTCTTATGAAGAGACATCTCAAGCCCTCAGGACAACATAAGGGATACCTCAAGGTCAAAAAACCCTTCTAGCAGGGCTAGACTCCCCATCACCTCCATACCAGCAGAGGACACAGGGAAGAGAAAGGCGCTAAGCCTTCCCAGCTTCGGAAAACCCCAAGCTAAGCAAAGTCCCCACAGGGATCAACCATCACCCGGAAATACAGATCCCTAAAAGGAGATCCACCCGGAAACAATGGAAGGAGACCCAAAGGTCTCATCACTCAAACAGACAGTACACGTCAAGAGTAAGAGCTGTATCTAGATACACTATAAATAACGTATGCGCACACCTGCAAGGTGCCAAGAGTAGCAACTGGTTTCAAACTGAAAATCATCCGCATGCTATACAGCCTATTTTGATACAAGATGTTGGATCAAGCCCACAAGGGCAATCCAGAGCCCTAAAACCGAAGGCCAAACCGCTCAAATTGCAGCAATGGGGTGCTAAGCCCTCCAACCCTCCACCGCCTGAGGGAGAAAAACTGATGATATCAGATGTCAGATAGAGTGACGCAGTGGAAAAACTCCCCCTGACCCGGTCATCTATGACTGAAGGCTATAAGGACTGCAAGAATCCTTCCCGCCTTACGGATCTACAGGTCCTCTTGAATGCTTAGTTGAACATGAAAACCAGCGATAACCTGAGCACTCAGCGCTTCTACCGTACCAGCCATGCAGAACAGCGCCACATGTCTGAACAGCCGCAAGACCGAACAAACCCAACAGGACCAGCCTGCACTTAGGGGTCCTAACAGACAAGCTGCATAAATTCTCCCTCATAGGGGAAGAAAAGAAAACAGACATTTTAACATAGGACTAACAACTTCCGATGAAGAATAAAGAGTATAGATCCCAGAAGGTTCCCGAAGGAAACAAAACTAAATAAAAGACATCCAATCAGATAGAAATAATATATATGGCAACCCGGAGGTTAGCGCCCAAAAAGACACAGGCCTACCCACAGGACCAGCCAAACGGAGCCCTGTCTTCCGAAAAAAACTGGGAAAGATCTCAATCAAATGACAATCAGGAGATAACCTCATCCCCACATGTCTTATGAGGTGCACCATTCGAATTAGCAGACTGAAAATCCCCGTACCTGGTAATGTTAGGGTTAGCCTGAGGAACAAGGCGCTCTAAAATTGCATACAGAACAAAACTAGTTGACATGTGCCAATGAGGCCAGTCTGGATTCAACACCGGACACAGAATCTGAAATCAAAATAGTCTTCGTATCAGAATCCGAAATTAGCACAGTCTCAGCATCAGAATCCTCCATAACTGGTAGAGGATATATAAATATGGACTAAAGTAGTAAAACAAAAACGGCACCCGACACCCACAATGGCTGGGGCACTCACCCCCTCCTATGACCAGACTCCTGCGGACTAGAATATTTCCTTCGCCACATGGTCAGGAATGCGGAAATGGAAAACGGGGCGTAACAACGCCCAACACAAGGTGAACCGTACAGTCCAAAAGAAGCGCCCAACCAAAAGGCTGCGTCACTTCCAAAGGCCTCAATGTTCCAACCACGAGCCAATAAACATCACATATAAGCAGGTTGAATCACATAACAAACATGATTATAAACACCCCTGTTCAATAACCCCCCCTCAGGAGATATTAACCCTCAATTCCAAGATACTAAAAGAGACTCACTGAGACGCTTGTAATAAGATAGACCTCCAAGGTGGTAGCTTCTCGGGAAAACATTCACATTACAGTACATTGAGAAATAAAGTAAAATGAAACGATCTTACCGGAATCTACGCCGTGGAACAGGAACACAGCCTTTCAAGTGTGACGGATAGTAGCATCGCCTCCGCCATGGACTTGAGAGAAAAAAGCAGGCAGCGGAGCGAAGTTCGACAAGGCCGATTGCTTGAGGAGCTGTTAACATGAGTCTGGATGGTTTCGCAGAAAGAATCTCCCTGCATCTCCGGACTCTAACTTTTTTCCAAGCCCTCACTGAGAGACTGACAGGACTACTTAAAACTCCTGTCCCATGCCGAAGAGTACTACCCTCCATAAGAGACAAAAAACAAAAATTCTGACACTTCTCTGCCAACCTTCTGGGACGAAAGGCAAAGAATGACTGGGGGATTAGGGGAGTGGGAGGAGTATTTAAGCCTTTGGCTGGGGTGTCTTTGCCTCCTCCTGGTGGCCAGGTTCTTATTTTCCAAAAGTAATGAATGCAGCTGTGGACTCTTTTCATTTAAGAATAAAAGAGAAAGGTTTTTTTTCTTGGGCACCGTCCATAGAGGATGGCATCATGCAATGTCCTTTGCACTGTCTGAGCTGTCACAGAAACTCCAATTTGATTGATAACCCCTGAGCAAAGTCTGAAGCACTTGCCTGTCTGTTTTTCAGAGCTAGATTGTGCAAGGAGCTCACTGTCCAAGGTGTCATTTTAGGAGGATGGACACAGCGGCTCTGATTAATGGTACTATGGTTCATTCCATACCTCCTGATGCAACCGTGTTTAAGCTGATTTTTAGTTGGTCACCGATTCTGTATCCTTTTTCATCTTTGTGAAGTTTCACAATCAGATGTTTCAGTTCCTCTGACAATTATTTTCCATGTGGAGCCATGATGCAGACATGCAGATAGACACAGCCCATAAATCTAAAATTGAGAAGGTTCTGGTGTTCACAGGTCATTTTATAACCATGTTCATCGCAATTAGGCTAATAGGAAATCACAGGTGTACACAGTCATGTTTCAATGATCTAACTTGTGTGTCAGTAACCACATGTGTATTCATGTTTATTTATATTCTACTTGGGGGTCTGTATTTTCATTTAATCTTTCTTAAGTATTTACTTCTGATTTTGCATAAGAAGAAATATTCTACTTGTCAACTTAGAAATAATGCAATTATTTAGAGGTGATACAATTTTGAATTATTTGACATTTAAAAGATATTGCACAGGGGTGTACTCACTTCTGTTGTATTATATATATATATATATATATATACATACATACATACATACACACACACACACACAGTATTATATACACACACACACTATTAACTAGTACAAGCTTTTCCCATATTTACTTTGGAAACTGCTGGCCTTTCTGCTTTTCTGACCAAATTGCTATTTTTAGCTTTGTCTGGCCGCCACTTTCCCTAATCCTACAGGTCCTGTACCCAGTCGATGCAAGGGATCTTATTAACCAGACAGGAAGCATACCCCCACCTCTTGGCACAAGGCAAGGAAAGAGGGATCTGTAAGCAAAAGAGAAGAAAAGGGCCAAAGTATGCACAAATGTATACTATTTAAGAATAAAATATTAAGCCTGTACTGCATTATACAACACACACATATTATATGATTTATTTAGTGCAGTTTGCAACCTGTTGGCTCTTTGACCTAGATTGTGCATATAACTTCTTCTCAAAGTGCTGCGCAGGTTATGGAACCTAATTCTGCCACCCCCAAAAAAAATAAATCATATTTGCCGTATTTACATTTCTCACAACAAATATGAACTTCTCCCTGCAAAACAGGCTAGTGAATAACTCATAGTCGGGACTATTAACTTCTTTTGACACCTATATAAAAAGCAAAATGAATTAACCATATAAAATAGAGCTTATCCCTTTCTGCTAAGACACATATAGAGCAGAGTTTAAATCCTTCAACAACTAGATGGTCAGGGTGAAACTGGAACAGCAGCTTTTTTCTTGGCTAGTTTGATATTTTGGATTATCCCAAGAAGCAAAGCTACTAAAAATACATAAATAAGATTGAACTTCAAAACAGATTATTTATGGCAAGGAGGATTTCTGTATCTACCACAAACGCTGCAATTTTCCCATGATGCCAATGGGTCTATTTCCAGTATTCCCTATCAGAAAGAAACTCCCAGGAATACACTATGTGAAGACTGCACTTTTAAATTAGTAGTCTGGCAACTTAATCAGTTTGACAAATCTGAAGACCTGGAATGTGAAATCCTTCATAACCCACCTGAGGATGCAGGCAACTGGCTTTATAACAATCTTGCCTTAAAGGGACAGTAAACCTTAAAAATAATGTTATATAATTCTGCACATAGTGCAGAATTATATAACATTATTTAGGTGATATAGCCATAAAAGCCTTTTTTACAGTTTAATTAGCTAAAATACGGCGCTTTTACAGACCCGCTCTCTGCTCTCTGCTGAGCGGGTCTGTAATATTCAGTCAGCGCATCGGGCCAGCTGTATAGTCACAGCCCGGCCCGACCGTGCCATAAGACTAAGTGCAGCTCGCTCCTGTCACAGGAGCGAGCTGCACTTAGTGCTATGGCGCGATCGGGCCGGGCTGTGACTATACAGCTGGCCCGATGCGCTGACTGAATATTACAGACCCGCTCAGCAGAGAGCGGGTCTGTAAAAGCGCTGTATTTTAGCTAATTAAACTGTAAAAAAGGCTTTTATGGCTATATCACCTAAATAATGTTATATAATTCTGCACTATGTGCAGAATTATATAACATTATTTTTAAGGTTTACTGTCCCTTTAAGCTCTAGTGATGCACATATGAAAGAGCACTACTTGAACATGTTAAAAAAAAAATATATGTTTTTTTCCATGAACAACAGTTAAGTTTAAGGTGGTCATTTTAATTTTGAAGCCAATAGGATTTGCATGTCTGTGTACAGCTGGGTCTTAAAGGGACATGAAACCCCCAACATTTTATTTCATTACTCAGAGAATACAATTTTAAAAAAAGTTTTCAGTTGACTTTTATTTTCAAATTTGCTTTGTTCGCATATTATTCTTTGTTGAAGAGATACCTAGGTAGGTAGCATATACATGGCTGTACCAGCTAGTGCTGCAGACATGTGCACACTCCTAAGCTTACATCCCTGCTTTTCAACAAAAGATAGCAAGAACATGAAGAAAATTTGATAATAGAAGTAAATTGGAAAGTTGTTTAAAATTGTATGTTTTATCTGAATCACAAAATATTTTTTGGGGGGTTTTATGTCCCTTTAAGGTCTGATTGCTCATTGGCTGATAAGCAGATCTCCCTCTGCTCTATTGGTGCAACGTGACATGCCTCTTAGCTGTAAAATACATTTTTTCTTTCCTCAGTACATCGGTTTTACAAGAACAAATCCTGTGATATCTTTTTAAAATACCCACTTTTAGACACAACAAAGAAAAAAAAATGACTTGTCCATTTTAACAAAGTGGACTTTTTAGATTTAGATCCCAGACACAAGCATACCCCCCAACTGTCCCGATTTTCATGGGACAGTCCCGATTTTAGGGGTCTGTCCCGGGTTGCTAGCCCGGGTTGCTATTCTATTGGGCACATACTCAGAAGCAGCTGGCTTTTCTTTCCCAGGGTTATATACCTGTTAGATTCCTTGTGGAAAAGCAATGGTGTGTGGGTTAAGCAGGAGTAGGAAGGCTGTATACCCTCTGACCTCAGGTAATGGTGACCTCTAACCCCTGGTAGTGATGACGTCTAACCCCTGGTGATAATACTAGCATGTCTTCTGTTTTATACGATGAGCAGTGCTAACACCAGGGTAACAAACAGTGGCAGACTCAGACTGCCAGCTAATGTGCTTGCCAACCCCAGGACCCCATACAATGAGTTACAGATACCCATATATGATGTAGTGTGTGTGACTATCTGTATCTATAAGTGTGTATGTGTGTGTATCTGCATGTATAAGTGTAAGCTGTATAGTGTGTGTCTATCTGTATCTATAAGTGTGTATGTGTGTGTATCTGCATGTATAAGTGTATGCTATGTAGTGTGTATGTGTATGTATTAGTGTGTGTGTGTATGTGTATCTGCATGTATAAGTGTATGCTATGTAGTGTGTGTGTCTGCATGTATAAATGTAAGCTATGAAGTGTGTGTATCTACATGTGTAAGTGTATACTATGTAGTGTGTGTGTATTTGTGTGTGTATCTGCATGTATAAGTGTATACCATGTAGTGTGTGTATCTGCATGTATAAGTGTATGCTATGTAGTGTGTGTGTGTGTATCTGCATGTATAAGTTTATACTATGTAGTGTGTGTATCTGCATGTATAAGTGTATGCTATGTAGTGTGTGTGTGTGTATCTGCATGTATAAGTGTATACTATGTAGTGTGTGTATCTGCATGTGTAAGTGTATGCTATGTAGTGTGTTACTGTGCATTTTCGCTAACTTTAAAGGCCAGAATCTAGAATATTAATGAGTAAAGCAGAGAGCAGTTTTAAAGAATCTATTATTAAATGTCCAATTAAGATAAAAATATTTAGCACCGTCTATGCAAATATTAATTAAATACAGAGCTCACATAGCTATACCAGTGGTTGGAGCTTGCGTTTGATTTGCTGCCTAAGAGTATTAAAAGATATGACTTTATTTAGAATTTTATTTATATTACTTTGATCTTATGATTTTTTTAAGCCCCGCCCCCACCCACCACATTTCAAAAGGGGTGTCCCTCTTATGAATTTTGAAATGTTGGGAGGTATGCACAAGGGCAGTAGGTACAACAGACTTTAGGCCTCCTGAATCATTGTCAGGAGAGAAAAAAAACATACCAAAACAACCCCCTCTGGCAAAACAAAACTGCAGCTTAGCAAAGCTAAAATGCACTTGTCTGTTAAAGAGAAAAGAAGGAAAGCATTGCAAGTAGCAAAGAGAGGTACCCCAGAGATACTGCACAGAGATGTGAGCACGGTTTCTTCTGTGAGGAGTGCTGGGAATTCAGATATGAGCGCCATATTACTCAGATCTCGCTAACTCCACTTAGCTCCGCCCCTCCTAGTTATTCTACAAAGTTAAAAGCATTTTCAATGCTTTGTACTAGGCTGACTTACTGTACAACATGCCCTGAAAATGAGGCCTCTATCTTACAAGTTTAAACAATAAGCATCAATTCCTACAGATAGTAATACGGCTAAGCAGCATGACATTCTAAGAAGGTTTAGTCAAGTTCTACGTTATTTTTTAAATAATCTCCCTTCAACTATAGTGGATAATGTGTTAAGAAACAGTAACACAAGCCACAGCCTAGCAGCATGTCCCTTGCAAAGTTTGAACATTTTGGACAGTGAAGGGAATGGGAAGAGAACTTGAAAGGGGGAGGGACGCCAGTCTAACAGGATGTTCCCACGATGCACATTGCTGAGTTGATTTAAAAATACCTTTGGTACAGACAATGACAAAGAGAGAGAGGAATGGGGTAAACCCTCAGCCAATATCAACACACTGGGAATGCACAAGAAAGCAAGAGGCTATTTGCATGCAGGTACATTAGTATGTGTATATGTGCAGTGTCTGTATATAGTATGGGCACAAAATATTAAAAGGGGTTATTTGGCAAGAGGAATGATGCCAGACCTTGCATTATTATATAAAGGGAAGTCATTTTTTCTGGTCTCTTGAAGAATGTTAAAAGCCACAGACAAGTGTAAACTTTATTACTCTTTAAAACCTCAGGAAAAATACATTTTGATAAGCTGACATCATAAAATAATAATAATACTCTCAACGTGTGTACATATTAAGAAATAGTCTAAGATAGTTAAAGGGATATGCACTTCTGTTTGATTATTGTAATAAAAAAGCACCAAGCAGTAGTTTATAATTCATAGAAATCACTGCAATATTTATTATTCATCATTTAAAATCCTTTTATGTTTTATTTATTTTAAAGCTTCATTTGTGCAGTGTCCATTACTTCCTGTCACAGCTCTACAAGGAGGCTGGGGCCTCTGCAGGAACGCATTTATAGTTTGATGTCATAAAACTTCAAAGTAATATGAGCATGTTTACTATTAAGTGAATAATACATAAACAGGGAGTCTGATTTGCCCATGCTCAGAAGAGGCAGAATGCAACATGTTAGCTCGCTTATTTCCCAGAGGTGCTCATTTTTCAAGAAAACATGTAAGTTTTTGCAGTTGTTTTGCACAATCTGCTTCTTTTTATGTTTGCTTTGATGTAACATATTTGTTTTTAACTAAAGGAGCACTGTTTAATATCCTGGTATAAACCGACTAAAGATATTTGTAAAAAAATTGATGGATTTAGAAAGCACAAATATTTTTTGTCACTAAGACAAATTATGTTGAGATATACGATTATTAGTCTGAAGATAAAAGCACTAAAACATTTTAAAGGGGCCAAAATGTGGCTCTCCAGTATTTAATTTGTCTCCACTCCTCCAACACATTAATTCGCTACCTCTCGCAAAATGCACTAAGCAGAGCGCATTTACTTTCGCCTTATTCCCATCCTATCCATGGGAATACAATATTTATATGGATATAATATTATGGATACACACAAACTGTATGTCTGCAAATGTTGCCTCTCTTTGTATCTTTTTATGAGCCCTGGATATTGTATTTACTGGCCTGACACTCTAGCATATTGTGCCTTTATTAATATCAGATAGAACCCAGCCATGCAGATATAAATATACATATATGTGTGTGTGTGCGCATTTCCTCCTGCAATACTGCAGGGGTAAGGAGAAGCATACCGCCCATATAGTCATCTATATAATGTGATATGGCTGCAGCCACATTGTCCGTAGCAACACACACACATACATACTATCTGCACTGTAGTTTTTAAGTTCCCCGGACTGTTCCTTAAACCTTGTTTTTCAGATGCTTGTAGCTTTTGATTGCGTGAATGAATTTCTTTGAAATCTGTCAGTTTTGTGGGCACAGACAGTGACTGGAAATGCTAAGTCATTAAGGGATGGTCTAGTCAAACTTAAAGTGAAGGTAAAGTTTCAACTATCTCTATACACCATCAATTTAGTCACAGTTTAAACATTGTAATCGCTAAGTTCTTTTCTGCAAACGAATATATATTTATATAATAAAGATGTTTAAAATTACCCTACTGTGCCGTTCCTCACTCCTCCCATCAGCCATTTCCTTATTTCATACTGAATGACGTATAGAGCGGTCCCAACCTTACCTTCACTTTAAAATTTCATGATTCAGATAGGCCATGCAATTTTAAACAACTTTCCAATTTTACTTTTATCATCAAATTTGCTTTGTTCTCTTGGTATTCTTTTATGAAAGCTAAACCTAGGTAGGTTCAAACTGATTTCTAAACTGTTAAATCTACCTAGTTTTTCACAGTTAAATAGAGTTAGTTCATGTGTGCCATATAGATCACATTGTGCTTACTCACATGGAGTTATTTAGGAATCAGCACTGATTGGCTAAAATGCAAATCTATCAAAAGAACAGAGATAAGGGGGCAGTCTGCCGAGGCTTAGATACGAGGTAATCACAGAGGTAAAACGTGTATAAATATATATAAGTGTTGGTCATGCAAAACTAGGGAATGGGTAATAAATGGATTATCTATTTTGTTTAAACTATACAAATTTTCAAGTAGACTGCCCCTTTAAGTGTTGCCAATAGTTTTTTTTCCATATCTCTAAACAAGGAAAAAGGTTTGTCCAACCCGTCCACTCTATCCCATTCCTTCCTGACTTCTTCCTCTCTCTCTCTGCTTATTTAACCCTTGCCCTAACTCATTTCTTTAACCAGTCTCTCACCACTGGTATATTTCTTGATGCATTCAAGCAAGTGTTAATCACACCAATAGTAAAAAAAAAGCCTTTGCTTGACCCCTCCATCCCTTCTATTAGCCAGTCTCTTTACTTCCCTTTGCCTCTAATTGACTGGAACAACTAGTCTATAATCTCTTAACTCCATTTCTCTAAACTATTGACTTGATCCCCCTTCAATCTAGTTTCCTTCCTGAACACTAAACAGAAACTGGTTTTACTACAGTAACAAATAATATCTGTTATCAGCTAAAGCAAAGGGGCACTACTACTTAGTAATTCTCCTGGATCTATCTGCTGCTTTCAACACAGTGGACTATACTTCTCCTCCCTACAAATCCTACATTATTTTGGCATCTGAGACACAACCATCTCCTGGTCTGCTTCCTATTTCGCAAATTGCTTGTTTATATTTTTCTTTAACCCTAACATCTGATCCTTTGCCTCTCTCAGTAGAAGTACCACAAGGCTTCGTATTAGGTCCCTTGTTTGTATTCTATCTATACATTCTCCCTTATCCTCCTCTGGGTTCAAGTACTATTATATACAGATGATACCCAAATGTATCTTAATTCTCTTGATGTCTCTCCCTCTTTTCTCAACACCTTATCCATGGTCTGCTGTCTTAAAGGAACATTAAACACTTTGAGATAGTAATATAAAATGATAAATAATATATATAAAAAAACTCTACAATATACTTTTATCATTTATTTATTTTCCGGTAATTCCATTCTGAAGTTGTGAGCTTTTCAGTTCCTGTTAGAAATGGAACTGCAGAACACTGTTATATTCCACACAGCCATTGGCTGCACACTCTAGTGACCTATTCATAACTGTGTCTAATTGGCCACAGCAGAGAAGGTAACCTAAGTTACAACATGGCAGCTCCCATTGTTTTATAGACAATATTTTGTCCATATTTAAACAGCTAATGAAAGTTTAACAAATCCATTTACATGTTATTCTCAGAATAATCTTTTCTTTAATGAATCATTCTATCTAGCATTTATTTAGTGTTTAATGTCCCTTTAAGGTCACACTTAACTCTGAACTCACATTCACTCCACATAAGCGTTAACCAAACCTTACTGTGCACATTTACGCAACATTTGTCAGAATTTAACCTTTCTTCCTTTCTTTACTCAAGAAACTGCAAAAAAACAGAATTTATGCTTCCCTGATAAATTTCTTTCTCTTGTGATGTATCGAGTCCACGGATTCATCCATACTTGTGGGATATTCTCCTTCCCTACAGGAAGTCGCCGAGAGAGCACCCACAGCAGAGCTGTCTATATAGCTCCTCCCTTAGCTCCACCCCCCAGTCATTCGACCGAAGGCTAGGAAGAAAAAGGAGAAACTATAGGGTGCAGTGGTGACTGAAGTTTTTTAAATAAAAATATACTACCTGTCTTAAATAGACAGGGCGGGCCATGGACTCGATACATCACAAGAGAAAGAAATTTATCAGGTAAGCATAAATTCTCTTTTCTCTTGTAAGATTTATCGAGTCCACGGATTCATCCATACTTGTGGGATACCAATACCAAAGCTTTAGGACACGGATGAAGGGAGGGACAAGACAGGTTCCTTAAACGGAAGGCACCACTGCTTGTAGAACCTTTCTCCCAAAAATAGCCTCCGAAGAAGCAAAAGAATCGAATTTGTAAAATTTGGAAAAAGTATGAAGCAAAGACCTAGTCGCCGCCTTACAAATCTGTTCAACAGAAGCCTCATTTTTAAAAGCCCATGTGGAAGCCACAGTAGAATGAGCAGTAATTCTCTCAGGAGGCTGCTGGCCAGCAGTCTCATAAGCCATACGGATGATGCTTTGCAGCCAAAAAAGAAAGAGGTAGCCATAGCCTTTTGACCTCTCCGCTTACCAGAATAGACAACAAACAATGAAGATGTTTGACGGAAATCTTTGGTTGCTTGTAAGTAGAACTTTAAAGCACGAACCACATCAAGATTGTGCAACAGACGTTCCTTCTTTGAAGAAGGATTAGGACAAAGCGAAGGAACAACAATTTCCTGATTGATATTCCTATTAGAAACAACCTTAGGAAGGAATCCAGGTTTGGTACGTAAAACCACCTTATCTGCATGGAAAATAAGATAAGGTGAGTCACACTGTAAAGCAGATAACTCTGAAACTCTTCGAGCCGAAGAGATAGCTACTAAAAACAAAACTTTCCAAGATAGAAGCTTAATATCTATGGAATGCATAGGTTCAAACGGAACCCCTTGAAGAACTTTAAGAACCAAGTTTAGGCTCCATGGCGGAGCAACAGGTTTAAATACAGGCTTGATCCTGACCAAGGCCTGACTAAACGCTTGAACGTCTGGGACATCTGCCAGACGTTTGTGTAAAAGAATACACAAAGCAGATATTTGTCCCTTTAAGGAACTATCTGATAATCCCTTCTCCAATCCTTCTTGGAGAAAAGACAACATTCTAGGAATCCTAATCTTACTCCATGAGTAACCCTTGGATTCACACCAACAAAGATATTGGCACCAAATCTTATGATAGATTTTCCTGGTGACAGGCTTTCTAGCCTGAATCAGGGTATCAATGACCGACTCAGAGAAACCACGCTTTGATAGAATCAGGCGTTCAATCTCCAAGCAGTCAGACGCAGAGAAATTAGATTTGGATGCTTGAACGGACCTTGGATTAGAAGGTCCTGCCTCATTGGCAGAGTCCACAGTGGAACAGATGACATGTCCACCAGGTCTGCATACCAAGTCCTGCGTGGCCACGCAGGCGGTATCAGAATCACCGAAGCTCTCTCCTGCTTGATTCTGGCAACCAGACGTGGGAGGAGAGGAAACGGTGGAAATACATAAGCCAGATTGAAGGACCAGGGCACTGCTAGAGCATCTATCAGTACCGCCTGGGGATCCCGGGACCTGGACCCGTAACGCGGAAGTTTGGCGTTCTGTCGGGACGCCATCAGATCCAATTCTGGTGTGCCCCATAGCTGAGTCAGCTGGGCAAATACCTCCGGATGGAGCTCCCACTCCCCCGGATGAAAAGTCTGACAACTTAGGAAATCCGCCTCCCAGTTCTCTATCCCTGGGATATGGATTCCTGAGAGATGGCAAGAGTGATCCTCCGCCCACCGGATAATTTTGATTACCTCCATCATCGCTAGAGAACTCCGTGTTCCTCCTTGATGATTGATATAGGCTACAGTCGTGATGTTGTCCGACTGAAATCTGATGATTTGGCCGCAGCTAGCTGAGGCCACGCCTGAAGTGCATTGAATATCGCTCTCAGTACTAGAATGTTTATCGGGAGGAGAGATTCCTCCTGAGACCATAAGCCCTGTGCTTTCAGGGATTTCCAGACTGCACCCCAGCCTAGCAGGCTGGCATCTGTCGTTACTATGAGCCACTCTGGCCTGCGGAAACATATTCCCTTAGACAGGTGGTCCTGAGACAACCACCAGAGAAGAGAATCTCTGGTCTCTTGGTCCAGATGCAGTTGAGAAGATAAATCTGCATAATCCCCATTCCACTGTTTGAGCATGCATAGTTGCAGTGGTCTGAGGTGTAGGCGGGCATAAGGAACTATGTCCATTGCCGCTACCATAAGTCCGATTACCTCCATACACTGAGCCACTGATGGCCCAGGAATGGAATGAAGAGCTCGGCAAGTGATTATAAGTTTTGATTTTCTGACCTCCGTCAGAAATATTTTCATTTCTACCGAGTATCAGAGTCCCTAGGAAGGAAACTCTTGTGAGAGGGACGAGAGAACTCTTTTTTAGGTTTACCTTCCACCCGTGAGATCTCAGAAAAGCCAACACGATGTCCGTGTGAGACTTGGCTAGCTGGAAAGTCGACGCCTGAATTAAGATGTCGTCTAGATAAGGCGCCACTTTTATACCCCGCGGTCTTAGAACCGCCAAAAGGGACCCGAGCACCTTTGTGAAAATTCTGGGAGCCGTGGCCAACCCGAAGGGAAGGGCCACAAACTGGTAATGCCTGTCCAGAAAGGCGAATCTGAGGAATTGATGATGATCTCTGTGAATAGGGATGTGTAGATACGCATCCTTTAAGTCCACGGTAGTCATATATTGACCCTCCTGGATCAGAGGAAGAATAGTCCGAATAGTCTCCATCTTGAAAGATGGTACTCTGAGGAATTTGTTTAGAATTTTGAGATCCAAGATTGGTCTGAAAGTTCCCTCTTTTTTGGGAACCACAAACAGGTTGGAGTAAAAACCTAGCCCTTGTTCCGCTCTTGGAACTGGGCGAATCACTCCCATGGTATGTAGGTCTTCTACACAGCGTAAGAACACCTCTCTCTTTGTCTGGTTTGCAGACAATTGAGTCTTTGAAGTCCAGAAGACTTTTGAAGTCCAGAAGATATCCTTGGGACTAAAGCCCAGGAAACATGAACATCTCTTGCCCAAGCCTGAGCAAAGAGAGAGAGTCTGCCCTCTACTAGATCCGGTCCCGGATTGGGGGCTACCCCTTCATGCTGTCTTAGAGGCAGCAGCAGGCTTCTTGGCCTGTTTACCTTTGTTCCAAGCCTGGTTAGGTCTCCAGACTGACTTGGATTGGACAGAATTCCCCTCTTGCTTTGCTGCAGGGGAAGCTGAAGCGGGACAACCCTTGAAGTTCCGAAAGGAACGAAAATTATTTTGTTTGGTCCTCATCTTATTTGTTTTATCCTGAGGGAGGGCATGGCCTTTCCCTCCAGTGATGTCTGAAATAATTTATTTCAGTGCAGGCCCGAATAGGGTCTTTCCTTTGAAAGGGATGTTCAACAATTTAGATTTTGATGACACATCAGCAGACCAGGAATTAAGCCATAACGCCCTGCGTGCTAAAATGGCAAAACCTGAATTCTTTGCCGCTAATTTAGCCATTTGGAAAGCGGCATCTGTAATGAAAGAATTAGCCAACTTAAGGGCCTTAATTCTATCCATAATATTCTCTAATGGAGTCTCCATCTGGAGAGCCTCTTCTAGAGCCTCAAACCAGAAAGCAGCTGCAGTAGTTACAGGAACAATGCATGCAATAGGTTGGAGAAGAAAACCTTGATGAACAAAAATTTTCTTTAGGAGACCCTCTAATTTTTTATCCATAGGATCTTTGAAAGCACAACTGTTTTCGATAGTTATAGTTGTACGCTTAGCAATAGTAGAAATAGCTTCCTCCACCTTAGGAACAGTCTGCCACGAGTCCTGTATGGTGTCAGATATGGGAAACATTTTCTTAAAAACAGGAGGGGGAGCGAACGGAATACCTGGTCTATCCCACTCCTTAGTAACAATAGTCACAATCCTCTTAGGGACTGGAAAAACATCAGTGTAAACAGGAACCTCTAAGTATCTGTCCATTTTACACAATTTCTCTGGGACCACTATAGGGTCACAATTGTCTAGAGTAGCTAATACCACCTTGAGCAATAAGCGGAGGTGTTCAAGTTTAAATTTAAAGGCCGTCATATCAGAATCTGTCTGAGGGAGCGTCTTTCCTGAATCAGAAATCTCTCCCTCAGATAACAAAACCCTTACCCCTACTTCAGAACATTGTGAGGGTATATCGGATACGGCTACTAAAGCGTCAGACGGCTCAGCATTTGTTCTTAACCCAGAGCTGACACGCTTTCCTTGTAAACCAGGCAGTTTAGAGAAAACCTCTGTGAGGGTTTTATTCATAACTGTGGCCATGTCTTGTAAAGTAAATGAATTAGACGCACTAGAGGTACTTGGTGTCACTTGTGCGGGCGTTACTGGTTGTGACACTTGGGGAGAGCTAGATGCTAAACCCTCATTTCCTTCTAACTGAGAATCATCTATTGCAATATTTTTAAGTGCTAAAATATGCTCTTTATAATTTATAGACATATCAGTGCAAGTGGGACACATTCTAAGAGGGGGTTCCACAATGGCTTCTAAACACATAGAACAAGGATTCTCCTTGGTGTCAGACATGTTAAACAGGCTAGTAATGTAACAAGCAAGCTTGGAAAACACTTTAATCAAAGTAAATAAAACTTTAAACAAAAACGGTACTGTGCCTTTAAGAGAAAAAAAGCTGCACAAACTCTGCAAAACAGTGTAAAAAAGCAGTAAACACAACAAAATTTTTACAGTAGCATCATAAAGCCTTAGTAACTTTGCACAACTATGCAAATAAACAATTAACCCCTTAATGTAAAAACCGGATTGAAAAAACTTCAAAACCGGTAAAATAACGTTCAGCACCTTGCCACAGCTCTGCTGTGGCGCCTACCTGCCCTTTAGGAACGATTTGTGGGGGAAAAAAACTCTTTACAGCCCTCAAATACAGCAGGAATCTCTGGAGAAGTAGCTGGATGCTTCTGAGGTAAATAAACTGTGCAACTGAAAATAGGCCCCTCCCACCTCACTCGAAGTTATGGGGCCTAAAAAACACCACAGAGTGTTTCTTAAACTAGCCATGTGGGTTAATAACCCTTAAACAAGCCACAAAGACCCCTTAAAGTCCCTCAAAAAACGTTTTATTTGTAACTAAACCAAAACGTTTTTTCCTATTAGTGTCACCAGTAACTATGAGCCCTTTATGAAAGCTTGGATTCCTCTTTTACTGAATACAGCTTACCTTTCCCTCATGGGGATATTGCCAGCCTTTTCTAGAAATAACACAGTCTGTCTAGAAAAAAATAGACTGAACATACCTTAATGCAGTTTAGCCTGCAAACTGTTCCCCCAACTGAAGTTTTCCTGTACTCTTCAGCCCTTGTGAGAACAGCAGTGGATCTTAGTTACAAAATGCTAAGATTATCATCCTACTTGCAGAAATCTTCATCCCTTTTCTGCCAGAGAGTAAATAGTAGACACCGGTACCACTTAAAATAACAAACTTTTGCTTGAGAAAATAAAAACTAACATTTTTGTCACCACACTCACTTTGCCCTTCCTAGCAGTTAAGCAGGCAGAGCGAATGACTGGGGGGTGGAGCTAAGGGAGGAGCTATATAGACAGCTCTGCTGTGGGTGCTCTCTCTGCCACTTCCTGTAGGGAAGGAGAATATCCCACAAGTATGGATGAATCCGTGGACTCGATACATCTTACAAGAGAAATACTAATACTCCCTCATTTTGTCATGCATTGACTATTGCAACCTACTCCTAAATGGCTTTCCACAAACACCGCCTCTGCCCCCTCAATCTATCAGCTAGACTCATCCACCTAATTTGCCGATCAGCTCTGCTAGTCCCTACACTGGCTCCCACAACACTTTAGAATACAATTCAAAATATTAACTTTAACCTATAAAGTACCCAACAGCCTCACTCCCAACTATATTTCCTCTCTCACCTCCAAACACTCCGCAAGCTGCCCTCTTCAATGAACCTCCAAGGGCACTCTCTGCCCTGCTCCATCAGACTGTGTCTAACCTTGTATAGCTTCATGTGCTCTTTGAAAACCCACCTATTCAGAGAGGTTCACTATGTGACATCATGCAAATAAATAATAACAATAATAATGCAGCAGCTGATTTTATTATTTAGCAGTGGAAGTCAGTACCAACTCTACACATTACACTACACCCACGCCCTGGCACACACTTATACATATGCAGGAAATTCAAATGGCAAAAAACATTTGTGACTGCCAGAGTATAAGATAACAATCAAATGTTAAAAAGCATGGCAATTTCATCATAATATGGATATGAAAGCCAAAAAAAATATTTTGTGATTCAGAGAATACAATTTTAAAAAAGATTGCAATTTACTGTTCTATGATCAAAATAGCTTTGTTCCCATTTCATTCTTTGCTGAAGAGATACCTATGGTAGAAAATAGTGCTGCCATCTAGTGCTCTTGCAAATGGATAACATTCTTGCAAAGCTGCTGCCATATAGAGCTCCATACACGTGCACTCTTCTGAACTTACGTCCCTACTTTTCAACAAAAAATACAAAGAGAAGGAAGACATTTTGATAATAGAAGTAAATATTAGAAAGTTATTTAACCTCTTAACTGCTGAACCATTTCCACCCATGTGCTGAGTCAGATAGAGAATACAATTTTAAACAACATTCCAATTTACGTCTAAATATCAAATTTGCTTCATTCTCTTGGTATCCTTTGTTAAATAAGCAGCAATTCACTACCAGGAGCTAGCTGAACGCATTGGGTGAGCAAATAACATGAGGCATATATGTGCAGCCACCAATCAGCAGCTGCTGAGCAAACCTAGGTATCCTTTTCAACAATAGATACCTAAGGAAAAAAAGGGAAATGTATTCATACCTGATAAATTTGTTTCTTTTACGATACGATGAGTCCACGGATTTCATCCTTACTTGTGGGATAGCAGGAGGAGGCAAAGAGCTCCACAGCAGAGCTGCATAAATAGCTCCTCCCTTCCCTCCCACTCCAGTCATTCGACCGAAGTTAGGAAGAGAAAGGAAAAGCCAAGGAGCAGAGGTGACTGAAGTTTAACAAAAATAAAGACCTGTCTCACAAAAACAGGGAGGGCCGTGGACTCATCGTATCGTAAAAGAAACAAATTTATCAGGTAAGAATACATTTCCCTTTTCTTTTACAAGATACGATGAGTCCACGGATTTCATCCTTACTTGTAGGATACAATACCAAAGCTATAGGACACAGATGAAACGGGAGGGACAAGACAGGGAACCTTAACGGAAGGCACCACTGCTCGAAGAACTTTCCTCCCAAAAACAGCCTTGGACGAAGCAAAAGTATCAAATTTGTAAAATTTTGAAAAAGTGTGAAGAGAAGACCAAGTCGCAGCTTTGCAAATCTGTTCCACAGAAGCATCATGTTTAAATGCCCATGAGGAAGCCACAACCCTAGTGGAATGAGCCGTAATACGTTCAGGAGGCTGCCGTCCAGCAGTCTCATATGCAAAATGAATGATACTCTTCAGCCAAAAAGAAAGAGAGGTAGCCGTAGCTTTCTGACCCCTACGCTTCCCAGAAAAACAAACAAACAGGGAAGAAGATTGACGAAACTCCTTAGTCGCCTGTAAGTAAAACTTCAAGGCACGGACCACGTCCAAATTATGTAACAGTCGCTCCTTCTTAGAAGAAGGGTTAGGACACAAGGAAGGAACAACAATTTCCTGAATATTTTTATTTGAAACAACCTTAGGAAGAAAACCAGGTTTGGTACGCAACGCTACCTTATCTGCATGGAAAATAAGATAAGGAGAATCACATTGTAATGCCGAAAGCTCAGAAACTCTGCGAGCAGATGAAATAGCAACCAAAAATAAAACTTTCCAAGATAATAACTTAATATCTATGGAATGCATAGGTTGAAACGGAACCCCTTGAAGAACATTAAGAACTAAATTCAAACTCCAAGGAGGAGCAATTGGTCTAAACACAGGCCTGATTCTAGTCAGAGCCTGACAAAAAGATTGAACATCTGGAACATCTGCCAGACGCTTGTGTAGCAAAATAGACAAAGCAGAAATCTGTCCCTTTAAGGAACTTGCTGACAACCCTTTCTCCAAACCTTCTTGAAGAAAAGATAAAATCCTGGGAATCCGAACCCTACTCCATGAGTAGCCCTTGGATTCACACCAATAAAGATATTTACGCAATATCTTATGGTAAATTTTCCTAGTAACAGGCTTACGCGCCTGAATCAAGGTATCAATGACCAAATCAGAGAACCCTCGCTTAGATAAAAACAGAATTTATGTTTACCTGATAAATTACTTTCTCCAACGGTGTGTCCGGTCCACGGCGTCATCCTTACTTGTGGGATATTCTCTTCCCCAACAGGAAATGGAAAAGAGCCCAGCAAAGCTGGTCACATGATCCCTCCTAGGCTCCGCCTTCCCCAGTCATTCGACCGACGTAAAGGAGGAATATTTGCATAGGAGAAACCATATGATACCGTGGTGACTGTAGTTAAAGAAAATAAAATATCAGACCTGATTAAAAAACCAGGGCGGGCCGTGGACCGGACACACCGTTGGAGAAAGTAATTTATCAGGTAAACATAAATTCTGTTTTCTCCAACATAGGTGTGTCCGGTCCACGGCGTCATCCTTACTTGTGGGAACCAATACCAAAGCTTTAGGACACGGATGAAGGGAGGGAGCAAATCAGGTCACCTAGATGGAAGGCACCACGGCTTGCAAAACCTTTCTCCCAAAAATAGCCTCAGAAGAAGCAAAAGTATCAAACTTGTAAAATTTAGTAAAAGTGTGCAGTGAAGACCAAGTCGCTGCCTTACATATCTGATCAACAGAAGCCTTGTTCTTGAAGGCCCATGTGGAAGCCACAGCCCTAGTGGAATGAGCTGTGATTCTTTCAGGAGGCTGCCGTCCGGCAGTCTCATAAGCCAATCTGATGATGCTTTTAATCCAAAAAGAGAGAGAGGTAGAAGTTGCTTTTTGACCTCTCCTTTTACCAGAATAAACAACAAACAAGGAAGATGTTTGTCTAAAATCCTTTGTAGCATCTAAATAGAATTTTAGAGCACGAACAACATCCAAATTGTGCAACAAACGTTCCTTCTTTGAAACTGGATTCGGACACAAAGAAGGCACGACTATCTCCTGGTTAATGTTTTTGTTAGAAACAACTTTCGGAAGAAAACCAGGTTTAGTACGTAAAACCACCTTATCTGCATGGAACACCAGATAAGGAGGAGAACACTGCAGAGCAGATAATTCTGAAACTCTTCTAGCAGAAGAAATTGCAACCAAAAACAAAACTTTCCAAGATAATAACTTAATATCAACGGAATGTAAGGGTTCAAACGGAACCCCCTGAAGAACTGAAAGAACTAAATTGAGACTCCAAGGAGGAGTCAAAGGTTTGTAAACAGGCTTGATTCTAACCAGAGCCTGAACAAAGGCTTGAACATCTGGCACAGCTGCCAGCTTTTTGTGAAGTAACACAGACAAGGCAGAAATCTGTCCCTTCAAGGAACTTGCAGATAATCCTTTCTCCAAACCTTCTTGAAGAAAGGATAGAATCTTAGGAATTTTTACCTTGTCCCAAGGGAATCCTTTAGATTCACACCAACAGATATATTTTTTCCATATTTTGTGGTAAATTTTTCTAGTTACAGGCTTTCTGGCCTGAACAAGAGTATCAATGACAGAATCTGAGAACCCTCGCTTTGATAAGATCAAGCGTTCAATCTCCAAGCAGTCAGTTGGAGTGAGACCAGATTCGGATGTTCGAACGGACCTTGAACAAGAAGGTCTCGTCTCAAAGGTAGCTTCCATGGTGGAGCCGATGACATATTCACCAGGTCTGCATACCAAGTCCTGCGTGGCCACGCAGGAGCTATCAAGATCACCGATGCCCTCTCCTGATTGATCCTGGCTACCAGCCTGGGGATGAGAGGAAACGGCGGGAATACATAAGCTAGTTTGAAGGTCCAAGGTGCTACTAGTGCATCTACTAGAGTCGCCTTGGGATCCCTGGATCTGGACCCGTAGCAAGGAACCTTGAAGTTCTGACGAGAGGCCATCAGATCCATGTCTGGAATGCCCCACAATTGAGTAATTTGGGCAAAGATTTCCGGATGGAGTTCCCACTCCCCCGGATGAAATGTCTGACGACTCAGAAAATCCGCTTCCCAATTTTCCACTCCTGGGATGTGGATTGCAGACAAGTGGCAGGAGTGAGTCTCCGCCCATTGAATGATTTTGGTCACTTCTTCCATCGCCAGAGAACTCCTTGTTCCCCCCTGATGGTTGATGTACGCAACAGTCGTCATGTTGTCTGATTGAAACCGTATGAACTTGGCCTTTGCTAGCTGAGGCCAAGCCTTGAGAGCATTGAATATCGCTCTCAGTTCCAGAATATTTATCGGGAGAAGAGATTCTTCCCGAGACCAAAGACCCTGAGCTTAAAGCCTTAAAAGTATTGCACACCAAATTTGGAACCTTTAACCCTTAAAATAACGGAACCGGAGCCGTTTTTATCTTTAACCCCTTTACAGTCCCTGGTATCTGCTTTGCTGAGACCCAACCAAGCCCAAAGGGGAATACGATACCAAATGACGCCTTCAGAAAGTCTTTTTTATGTATCAGAGCTCCTCACACATGCGACTGCATGTCATGCTTCTCAAAAACAAGTGCGCAATACCGGCGCGAAAATGAGGCTCTGCCTATGATTAGGGAAAGCCCCTAGAGAATAAGGTGTCTAAAACAGTGCCTGCCGATATTATTTTACAAAAATACCCATATTAAATGATTCCTCAAGGCTAAATATGTTATATATGAATCGATTTAGCCCAGAAAATGTCTACAGTCTTAACAAGCCCTTGTGAAGCCCTTATTTACTCTGTAATAAAAATGGCTTACCGGATCCCATAGGGAAAATGACAGCTTCCAGCATTACATCGTCTTGTTAGAATGTGTCATACCTCAAGCAGCAAAAGTCTGCTCACTGTTCCCCCAACTGAAGTTAATTCCTCTCAACAGTCCTGTGTGGAACAGCCATCGATTTTAGTAACGGTTGCTAAAATCATTTTCCTCTTACAAACAGAAATCTTCATCTCTTTTCTGTTTCAGAGTAAATAGTACATACCAGCACTATTTTAAAATAACAAACTCTTGATTGAATAATAAAAACTACAGTTAAACACTAAAAAACTCTAAGCCATCTCCGTGGAGATGTTGCCTGTACAACGGCAAAGAGAATGACTGGGGAAGGCGGAGCCTAGGAGGGATCATGTGACCAGCTTTGCTGGGCTCTTTGCCATTTCCTGTTGGGGAAGAGAATATCCCACAAGTAAGGATGACGCCGTGGACCGGACACACCTATGTTGGAGAAATCAAGCGTTCAATCTCCAAGCAGTCAGCTGCAGAGAAATTAGATTTGGATGATGGAAGGGTCCCTGAATGAGAAGGTCCTGCCTCAACGGAAGCTTCCACGGTGGCAGAGATGACATGTCCACCAGATCGGCATACCAA
This sequence comes from Bombina bombina, assembly GCF_027579735.1. Taxonomy (NCBI): domain Eukaryota; kingdom Metazoa; phylum Chordata; class Amphibia; order Anura; family Bombinatoridae; genus Bombina; species Bombina bombina. Next base: position 413,966,815 of record NC_069500.1, read on the forward strand.
GTCCTGCGAGGCCACGCAGGAGCGATGAGAATCACAGAGGCCCTCTCCTGTTTGACTCGAGCAATCACCTGGGGAAGGAGAGCAAATGGAGGAAACGCATAAGCTAGGTTGAACTGCCAAGGCATCTATCCGTTCGGCCTGAGGATCCCTGGATCCGTATCTCGGGAGCTTGGCATTCTGACGAGATGCCATAAGATGCCCCATCTGAGAATCAGGCTGTCAAATACCTCCGGATGGAGTTCCCACTCCCCAAGATGAAATGTCTGTCTGCTCAAAAAATCCGCCTCCCAGTTGTCCACTCCTGGAATGTGGATTGCTGACAGATAACAAGAGTGAGTCTCCGCCCACTGAATTATCCTGGCTACTTCTGTCATCGCTAAGGAACTTCTTGTTCCTCCCTCATGAATGATGTAAGCTACAGTCGTGATGTTGTCCGACTGGAATTTGATGAATTTGGTCGAAGCCAACTGAGGCCAAGCCTGAAGCGCATTGAATATTGCTCTCAACTCCAGAATGTTGATGGGAAGTAGAGACTCCGACCGAGTCCATACACTCCAGGCTGCTCCCCATCCTATCAGACTGGCATCCGTTGTCACTATCTCCCATGAGGGTCTGCGAAAGCATGTCCCCTGGGACAGATGATCCAGCGACAACCACCACAGAAGAGAGTCCCTTGTCTCCTGATCTAGATCTATTTGAGGAGACAAATTTGCATAATCTCCATTCCACTGTCTGAGCATGCTCAGTTCTAGAGGTCTGAGATGAAAACGTGCAAACGGAATGATGTCCATTGCTGCCACCATCAATCCAATTACCTCCATGCACTGAGCCACTGAAGGCCGAGGATTGGACTAAAGGGATCGGCATGTATTTAGAATCTTTAATTTTCTGACTTCCGTCAAAAAGATCTTCATGGATAGAGAGTTGATTAGAGTTCCCAGGAAAGGAACCTTTGTCTGTGGAATCAGTGAACTTTTCTCGAGATTCACCTTCCACCCGTGAGTCCTTAGAAAGGACAGAACAATGTCGGTATGGGACTTTGCTAGCTGATAAGACGACGCCTGGATCAGAATATCGTCCAGATAAGGCACCACAGCAATGCCCCGCGGTCTTAGAACCGCCAGCAGAGACCCCAGAACCTTTGTGAAAATTCTGCGTGCCGTGGCCACACCGAAAGGAAGGGCCACGAACTGAAAATGTTTGTCCAGAAAGGCAAACCTCAGGAACTTGTGATGATCCCTGTGGATAGGAATATGAAGATATGCATCCTTCAGATCCACAGTAGTCATATATTGACCCTCCTGGATCAATGGAAGAATGGTCCGAATAGTTTCCATCTTGAAGGATGGAACTCTGAGAAACTTGTTTAGACTTTTGAGATCTAAAATGGGTCGAAACGTTCCCTCTTTCTTGGGAACTACAAAGAGATTTGAGTAAGAACGCCTCTCTTTTTATCTGGTCGACAGATAATCGTGAAAGAAGAAACCTTCCTCTGGGGAAGGAATTTTTGAACTCCAACCGATACCCTTGAGACACAATCTCTAGTGTCCAGGGATCCTGAACGTCTCTTATCCAAGCCTGGACAAAGAGAGAAAGTCTGCCCCCTACTAGATCCGGTCCCGGATCGGGGGCCGCCCCTTCATGCTGTCTTGGGAGCAGCAGCAGGCTTCTTGGGTTGTTTACCCTTGTTCCAAGCCTGGGTCTCCATGTGGACTTGGCTTGTGAAAAATTCCCTTCCTGTTTAGCGGAAGAGGGGACTCCCTTGAAATTTCGAAAGGAACGAAAATTACTCTGTCGTCCCCTTTGCTTAGATGTTTTATCTTGAGGGAGGAGGTGACCCTTACCTCCCGCAATGTCAGAAATGATCTCTTTCAAGTCAGGCCCGAACAGAGTCTTTCCCTTGAAAGGAATAGCCAAGAGCTTGGATTTAGAGGACACATCCGTAGACCAAGATTTTAGCCATAAGGCTCTTCGTGCTAAGATGGAGAATCCTGAACTCTTAGCCGCCAATTTGGTGATCTGAAAGGAGGCATCCATAATAAAAGAATTAGCCAGCTTAAGGGCCTTAATTCTAGCTTGTATTTCTTCTAAAGAAGTCTCAGTCCTAAGAGACTCTTCTAGGGCGTCAAACCAAAAGGCAGCCGCAGTTGTGACTGTTACAATGCAGGCCGTAGGTTGCAATAGAAACCCTTAATGAACAACATAATTTATGCTTACCTGATAAATTTATTTCTCTTATAGTGTATCCAGTCCACGGATCATCCATTACTTGTGGGATATTCTCCTTCCCAACAGGAAGTTGCAAGAGGATCACCCACAGCAGAGCTGCTATATAGCTCCTCCCCTCACTGCCATATCCAGTCATTCGACCGAAACAAGCCGAGAAAAGGAGAAACCATAGGGTGCAGTGGTGACTGTAGTTTAATTAAAATTTAGACCTGCCTGAAAAGGACTGGGCGGGCCGTGGACTGGATACACTACAAGAGAAATAAATTTATCAGGTAAGCATAAATTATGTTTTCTCTTGTTAAGTGTATCCAGTCCACGGATCATCCATTACTTGTGGGATACCAATACCAAAGCTAAAGTACACGGATGATGGGAGGGACAAGGCAGGAACTTAAACGGAAGGAACCACTGCCTGTAGAACCTTTCTCCCAAAAACAGCCTCCGAAGAAGCAAAAGTATCAAATTTGTAAAATTTGGAAAAAGTATGAAGGGAATACCAAGTTGCAGCCTTGCAAATCTGTTCAACAGAGGCCTCATTTTTAAAGGCCCAGGTGGAAGCCACAGCTCTAGTAGAATGAGCTGTAATCCTTTCAGGAGGCTGCAGTCCAGCAGTCTCATAGGCTAAACGGATTATACTCCGAAGCCAAAAAGAAAGAGAGGTTGCCGAGGCCTTCTGACCTTTCCTCTGTCCAGAGTAAACAACAAACAGGTTAGATGTTTGGCGAAAATCTTTAGTAGCCTGTAAGTAAAACTTCAAGGCACGGACTACGTCTAGATTATGCAAAAGACGTTCCTTCTTTGAAGAAGGATTAGGACATAATGATGGAACAACAATCTCTTGATTGATATTCTTGTTAGAAACCACCTTAGGTAAAAACCCAGGTTTTGTACGCAGAACAACTTTATCTGAATGAAAGATCAGATAAGGAGAATCACAATGTAAGGCAGATAACTCCGAGACTCTTCGAGCCGAGGAAATAGCCATCAGAAAAAGAACTTTCCATGAAAGAAGTTTGATATCAATAGAATGAAGTTTAAGAACCAAGTTTAAGCTCCATGGAGGAGCAACAGGTTTAAACACAGGCTTAATTCTAACTAAAGCCTGACAAAATGCCTGAACGTCTGGAACTTCTGCCAGATGCTTGTGTAAAAGAATAGACAGAGCAGAAATCTGTCCCTTTAAAGAACTAGCTGATAATCCTTTGTCCAAACCCTCTTGGAGGAAGGACAATATCCTAGGAATCCTAACCCTACTCCATGAGTAATTCTTGGATTCACACCAATGAAGATATTTACGCCATATCTTGTGGTAAATTTTCCTGGTGACAGGCTTTCGTGCCTGTATTAAGGTATCAATTACTGACTCGGAGAAGCCACGCTTTGATATGATCAAGCGTTCAATCTCCATACAGTCAGTCTCAGAGAAAGTAGATTCGGATGATTGAAAGGACCTTGTATTAGAAGGTCTTGTCTCAGAGGCAGAGTCAATGGTGGAAAGGATGACATGTCCACTAGGTCTGCATACCAGGTCCTGCATGGCCACGCAGGCGCTATCAATATCACCGATGCTCTTTCCTGTTTGATTTTGGCAATCAGACGAGGGAGCAGAGGAAACGGTGGAAACACATAAGCCAGGTTGAAGAACCAAGGCGCTGCTAGAGCATCTATCAGTGCCGCTTCTGGGTCCCTGGACCTGGATCCGTAACAAGGAAGCTTGGCGTTCTGGCGAGACGCCATGAGATCCAATTCTGGTTTGCCCCAACAGAGAACCAATTGAGCAAACACCTCCGGATGGAGTTCCCATTCCCCCGGATGAAAAGTCTGACGACTTAGAAAATCCGCCTCCCAGTTCTCTACACCTGGGATATGGATCACTGACAGGTGGCAAGAGTGAGTCTCTGCCCAGCGAATTATCTTGGAGACTTCTGACATCGCTAGGGAACTCCTGGTTCCCCCTTGATGGTTGATGTAAGCGACAGTCGTGATGTTGTCCGACTGAAATCTGATGAACCTCAGTGTTGCTAGCTGAGGCCAAGCCAGAAGAGCATTGAATATTGCTCTTAACTCCAGAATATTTATTGGGAGGAGTTTCTCCTCCTGAGTCCATGAACTCTGAGCCTTCAGGGAGTTCCAGACTGCACCCCAACCTAGAAGGCTGGCATCTGTTGTTACAATTGTCCAATCTGGTCTGCGAAAGGTCATACCCTTGGACAGATGGGCCCGAGATAACCACCAGTGAAGAGAATCTCTGGTTTCCTGATCCAGATTTAGTAGAGGGGACAAATCTGTGTAATCCCCATTCCACTGACTGAGCATACATAATTGCAGCGGTCTGAGATGCAGGCGCGCGAATGGCACTATGTCCATCGCCGCTACCATTAAGCCGATTACTTCCATGCACTGAGCCACCGTGGGGCGCGGAATGGAGAGAAGAACACGGCAAGCATTTAGAAGTTTTGATAACCTGGACTCTGTCAGGTAAATTTTCATTTCTACAGAATCTATTAGAGTCCCTAGGAAGGAAACCCTCGTGAGAGGAGATAGAGAACTCTTTTCTTCGTTCACTTTCCACCCATGCGACCTCAGGAATGCCAGAACTATCTCTGTATGAGATTTGGCAATTTGAAAGCTTGACGCCTGTATCAGGATATCGTCCAGGTAAGGAGCCACCGCTATGCCTCGCGGTCTTAGGACCGCCAGAAGTGAGCCCAGAACCTTTGTAAAAATTCTTGGGGCTGTAGCCAACCCGAATGGAAGAGCTACAAATTGGTAATGCCCGTCTAGAAAGGCAAACCTCAGGAACTGATGATGATTCTTGTGAATCGGAATGTGAAGGTAGGCATCCTTTAAGTCCACTGTGGTCATGTACTGACCCTCTTGGATCATGGGTAAAATGGTTCGAATAGTTTCCATCTTGAATGAGGGAACTCTGAGGAATTTGTTTAGGATCTTTAAATCCAAAATTGGTCTGAAGGTTCCCTCTTTTTTGGGAACCACAAACAGATTTGAATAAAACCCCTGTCCTTGTTCCGTCCGCGGAACTGGATGGATCACTCCCATTACAAGGAGATCTTGTACGCAGCTTAGGAATGCCTCTTTCTTTATCTGGTTTGCAGATAATCTTGAAAGGTGAAATCTCCCTTGTGGAGGAGAAGCTTTGAAGTCCAGAAGATATCCCTGAGATATGATCTCCAACGCCCAGGGATCTTGAACATCTCTTGCCCACGCCTGGGCAAAGAGAGAGAGTCTGCCCCCTACTAGATCCGTTGTCGGATAGGGGGCCGCTCCTTCATGCTGTCTTAGAGGCAGCAGCAGGCTTTCAGGCCTGCTTGCCCTTGTTCCAGGACTGGTTAGGTTTCCAGGCCTGCTTGGATTGAGCAAAAGTTCCCTCTTGTTTTGAAGCAGAGGAAGTTGATGCTGCACCTGCCTTGAAATTTCGAAAGGCACGAAAATGGCCTTTGATTTGGCCCTGTCCTGAGGAAGGGTATGACCCTTACCTCCAGTAATGTCAGCAATAATTTCTTTCAAACCAGGCCCGAAAAAGGTCTGCCCCTTGAAAGGAATATTGAGTAATTTAGACTTTGAAGTCACATCAGCTGACCAGGATTTGAGCCATAGCGCCCTACGCGCCTGGATGGCGAATCCGGAATTCTTAGCCGTTAGTTTAGTCAAATGAACAATGGCATCAGAAACAAATGAGTTAGCTAGCTTAAGAGTTCTAAGCTTGTCAACAATTTCAGTCAATGGAGCTGTATGGATGGCCTCTTCCAGGGCCTCAAACCAGAATGCCGCCGCAGCAGTGACAGGCCCAATGCATGCAAGGGGCTGTAAAATAAAACCTTGTTGAATAAACATTTTCTTAAGGTAACCCTCTAATTTTTTATCCATTGGATCTGAAAAAGCACAACTGTCCTCAACCGGGATAGTGGTACGCTTTGCTAAAGTAGAAACTGCTCCCTCCACCTTAGGGACAGTCTGCCATAAGTCCCGTGTAGTGGCATCTATTGGAAACATTTTTCTAAATATAGGAGGTGGGGAAAAGGGCACACCGGGCCTATCCCACTACTTACTAATAATTTCTGTAAGCCTTTTAGGTATTGGAAAAAACATCAGTACTCACCGGCACTGCATAGTATTTATCCAGCCTACACAATTTCTCTGGCACTGCAATTGTGTCACAGTCATTCAGAGCAGCTAATACCTCCCCAAGCAATACACGGAGGTTCTCAAGCTTAAATTTAAAATTAGAAATCTCTGAATCAGGTCTCCCCGATTCAGAGACGTCACCCACAGACTGAAGCTGTCCGTCCTCAGGTTCTGCATATTGTGACGCAGTATTAGACATGGCTCTTACAGCATCTGCGCGCTCTGTATCTCGTCTAACCCCAGAGCTATCGCGCTTGCCTCTCAATTCAGGCAATCTGGATAATACCTCTGACAGGGTATTATTCATGATTGCAGCCATGTCCTGCAAAGTAATCGCTATGGGCGTCCCGGATGTACTTGGCGCCTTATTAGCGTGCGTCCCTTGAGCGGGAGGCGAAGGGTCCGACATGTGGGGAGAGTTAGTCGGCATAACTTCCCCCTCGACAGACCCCTCTGGTGACAATTCTTTTATAGATAAAGACTGATCTTTACTGTTTACGGTGAAATCAATACATTTAGTACACATTCTCCTATGGGGCTCCACCATGGCTTTTAAACATAATGAACAAGTATCCTCTGTTTCAGACATGTTTGTACAGACTAGCAATGAGACTAGCAAGCTTGGAAAACACTTTAAAGCAAGTTAACAAGCAATATAAAAAACGTTACTGTGCCTTTAACAGAAACAAATTTTGACAAAATTTGAAATAACAGTGAAAAAAGGCAGTTACACTAACAGTGTATGTAACAAGTCAGCAGAGCATTGCACCCACTTGCAAATGGATGATTAACCCCTTAATAACAAAAACAGAATAATAAATGACAAAAACGTTTTTTAAACACAGTCACAACAACTGCTACTGTGATTGTTACCCTCCTCAAACACGACTTTGAAGCCTTTTGAGCCCTTCAGAGATGTCCTGTATCATGCAGAGGGAAGCTGAATGTCTCTGTCAGTATTTTTATCTGCACAGAAAAGCACTAAAATAGGCCCTTCCCACTCATATTGCAACAGTGGAAAGCTTCAGGAAACTGTTTCTAGGCAAAAATCAAGCCAGCCATGTGGAAAAAAAAACTAGGCCCCAATAAGTTTTGTCACCAAACATATATAAAAACGATTAACATGCAAGCAAACGTTTTATATTACACTTTTATAAGAGTATGTATCTCTGTTAATAAGCCTGATACCAGTCGCTATCACTGCATTTAAGGCTTAACTTACATTAATCCGGTATCAGCAGCATTTTTCTAGCAAATTCCATCCCTAGAAATATATTAACTGCACATACCTTATTGCAGGAAAACCTGCATGCCATTCCCCCTCTAAAGTTACCTCACTCCTCAGAATATGTGAGAACGGCAGTGGATCTTAGTTACTTCTGCTAAGATCATAGAAATCACAGGCAGATTCTTCTTCTAATGCTGCCTGAGATGAAACAGTACACTCCGGTACCATTTAAAAATAATAAACTTTTGATTGAAGTTAAAAAACCAACTATAATACACCACTCTCCTCTTACTACGTCCATCTTTGTTGAGCGTTGCAAGAGAATGACTGGGTATGGCAGTGAGGGGAGGAGCTATATAGCAGCTCTGCTGTGGGTGATCCTCTTGCAACTTCCTGTTGTGAAGGAGAATATCCCACAAGTAATGGATGATCCGTGGACTGGATACACTTAACAAGAGAAATATAGTTTCTTGAGGAGACCCTCCAACTTCTTATCCATGGGGTCTTTGAAAGCACAACTGTCCTCGCTTAGCCAGGGTAGAGATAGCTCCCTCCACCTTAGGGATCGTCTGCCAAGAATCCCGAACAGTGTCAGCTATAGGGTACATTTTCTTAAAAATAGGGGAAGGGGAGAACGGGATACCCGGTCTTTCCCATTCCCTAGTAATAATTTCCGAAATTCTCTTAGGAAAAACGTCAGAATAAGAAGGAACCTCCAAATATCTGTCCATCTTACTTAATTTCTCTGGAGGGACCACAATAGAGTCACAGTCGTCCAGAGTCACCAAGACCTCACGTAGCAACAGGCGGAGGTGTTCAAGCTTAAACCTGAAGAACATCACGTCCGAATCTGTCTGGGGCAATGCACTTCCTGAGTCAGACAGTTCCCCCTCAGACAGAGCCTCCATACCCCCCCAATTCAGAGCCCTGGGAGGGTACATCGGAGATCACCATCAAAGCATCAGAAGTCGCAGGGACCACATGGGCCTCTTTCCTACTGCGTTTACCTTGTAACACTGGCAACTTAGATAAAACTTCTGAAAGAGTGGATGACATAACTGCAGCCATATCCTGCAGAGTGAATGAAGCAGATGCAGTTGAAAAACATGGCGTTGCCTGAGCGGGCGTTAAAGGCTGTGACGCTTGGGGAGAAAGTTGCGGCATACCCTGAATCTCATCAGTCTGAGAACATTCCTTAGATATATCTTTATTAAAGAAAATTTGCTCTTTACACTGTAAAGCCCTCTCAATACACGAGGGACAAAGCGTAACAGGGGGTTCCACAATGGCATCTAAACACATAGGACATGTACTTTGTTCAATGTCATCCATGACATGTCGTGGGCGGACAAACACCAAAAAAACGAACCCGGCAAAAACAAGTAAAGTATCGCCATGTACCGGAGTCCAGTAAAACACTTTCCCAACTCCGGCACTACCCCCAGTGTCTATGAGCAATGCCCGTTACAGTTCAGATGCGTACCAACATCAATATCCCAGCGCTTCTAGGCTAAGTTCTGAAATGCCAGAATGTCTGGAGAAATAAGCAATATGTCAGTTCTCATTCTCTCTAAATTAATGAGAACCTACATACTGTCGAAGGGAAGCCCTTAGGCCCATAGCCCCTAATAGAAAAGGCAGAGTACAGTCAGTTCTGAGATATGCTGCAGAGCCCCAGAAATAAAAGACTGCACTTACCTCCATGCTGAGGAACAGCATGATAATCTCACAGTGTCAAGAGGTCCACTCTTCCTCCTGAGGTCCTGTGAAGGCAGAAGGGTCTTAGTTAACATTCTCTAAGACCATCCACAGAAGAGCAGCACAATTATGGGAGGCGCAGTGAGGCTAAAACCCCACCAGTTCCCATAGCCTTAAAGGCTATAACTCCAGAGGCTGCCCTATAGTAAAATAGTACACTTTGGCACCATTTAAAAAAAAAAAACTCTTGATTGAAGAATCTAAACTAACACCTCACTTTACCTCTTCCTATCACTAACACAGGCAAAGAGAATGCCTGGGTTGGGAGGGAAGGGAGGAGCTATTTATGCAGCTCTGCTATGGAGCTCTTTGCCGCCTCCTGCTGATCAGGAGGCGATATCCCACAAGTAAGGATGAAATCCGTGGACTCGTATCTTGTAAAAGAAAACTAATTAGATAACAGAAGTACATTGGATAGTTGTTTAAAATCTCGTCATGAAAGAAAGAAAAAAAATTGGGTTTCATGTCCCGTTAATCCATCCTATAGGCCATTCTTAAGTAAGAAACCCACACAGTTTCAAACTGAAACTTGATTTTATTAATATATTATGACGTGAGAACTGTGCAACAAAGTTTGTGAAAAAAAGGTTGCAAACAATAGTGTGTGTTTTTTTTTCTAAACTCAATAGTCAAAAGGAAGAAGGGGTTGTCCTCATATAAATAAGGGCCTTTCAGTATAGTTATGTAACTTTGATCTGCACATAGGGGCCCACCAGGTGATCACTATTATTACAAAGATCACCTGGATATTAAAATTTTTATAGGGGCTTTATTTTAGATAGTGTATTCTGGGCTTTAAAACAAGGGGCCCTATGGGTCTTTAGGCCTGTTGGTGGCCTGTTATAAGTGCCTAAAGACCCCCTCATGAAAGAAAAAAAAAAAAGTGTTTAAATTTTAATACACAAGGCTGTAAACAAGTGTGTGTGTGTGCGATTTGTTTTTCCCTAAACTCTATAGCAAATATATATATATATATATATATATATATATATATATATATATATATATATATATATATATAAATAAATAAAACTTTGATTTGCACGTAGGGGCTCCCATGAGTTTCTGCACAAATAAATAATGTATTCATGCCAGGTGATCACGGTTAACCATAGTGAACACCTGGCTATTAAAACTTATATTATTATTATCATTTATTTGTATAGCGCCGCCAAATTCCGTAGCGCTGGGGACTTTATGGGGCTACTGAGTTTTAAAATAATAGGGCATGGGTGTCTCTAGGCCTTTTTGATGGCCTTATATACTGTGATATATCGTGTATTAACATTTTTATTTGATTTATTTTTTAACTAAAATTGCACTTTATACCCCCAAGTTCCACACTGTTTGAAAGAGCAGGCAATTCAAACGGTGGGTCTTGGGAGTCTCTAAGACTTAAGGAAGCTGAGATTGAGGGGTTCAAACAAAAGTATGCAAACGTTTAGGCACCCCTGACAATTTCCGTGATTTTCATTTATAAATAATTGGGTGTTTGGATCAGCAATATCATTTTGATCTATCAAATAACTGAAGGAAACAGTAATATTTCAGTAGTGAAATGAGGTTTATTGGATTAACAGAAAATGTGCAATATGCATCAAAATGAAATTAGACAGGTGCATAAATGTGGGCACCCTTGTCATTTTGTTGATTTAAATACCTGTAACTACCTAGCACTGATTAATTGGAACACACAATTGGTTTGGTAAGCCCATTAAGCCTTGAACTTCATAGACAGGTGCATCCAATCATGAGAAAAGTTATTTAAGGTGGCCAATTGCAAGTTGTTGTTCTCCTCTGAAGAGTGGCAACATGGGGGCCTCAAAACAACTCTCAAATGACCTGAAAATAAAGATTGTTCAACATTATGGTTTAGGGGAAGGCTACAAAAAGCTATCGCAGAGATTTAAGGTGTCAGTGTCCACTGTGAGGAACATAGTGAGGAAATGGAAGACCACAAGCACAGTTTTTGTTAAGGCCAGAAGTGGCAGGCCAAGTAAAATATCGTAGAGAGGCAAAGGATGGTGAGAACGGTTAAAAACAGCCCACAGACCACCTCCAAAGACCTACAACATCATCTTGCTGCAGATGGTGTCACTGTGTATCGTTCAACAATTCAGCGCACTTTGCACAAGGAGAAGGTGTATGGGAGAGTGATGCCACGCCACAAACAGAGTCGCTTAAGGTATGCAAACGCACATTTGGACAAGCCAGCTTCATTTTGGATGAAGGTGCGGTGGACTAATGAAACAAAGATTGAGTTATTTTGTCATAACATGGGGTGTTATGCATCGCGGCAAAAGAACATAGCGTTCCAAGACAAACACTTGCTACCCACAGTAAAATTTGGTGGATGTTTCATTATGCTGTGGGGCTGTGTGGCCAGTGCCGGTACTGGGAATCTTGTTAAAGTTGAGGGTCGCATGGATTCCACTCCATATCAGCAGATACTTGAGAATAATGTTGAGGAATCAGTCACAAAATCTATTTCAACAAGACAACGATCCAAAACACTGCTCAAAATCTACTCTGGCATTTATGCAGAGGAACAAGTACAATGTTCTGGAATGGCCATCCCAGTCCCCAGACCTGAATATCATTGAAAATCTGTGGAGTAATTTGAAGCGGGCTGTCCATGCTCAGCAACCATCAAACCTAACGTAACCGGAGTTGTAAGGAGGAATGGTCCAAAATACCTACATCCAGACACTCATTACAGGCTATAGGAAGCATCTAGAGGCTGTTATTTCTGTTAAAGGAGGCTCTACTAAACATTGATGCAATATTACTGTTGGGGTGCCCAAATTTATGCACCTGTCTAATTTCGTTTTGATGCATATTGCACATTTTCTGTTAATCCAATAAACCTAATTTCACTAGTGAAATATTACTGTGTCCTTCAGTTATTTGATAGATCAAAATGAAATTGCTGATCCAAACACCCAATTATTTATAAATGAAAATCATGGAAATTGTCAGGGGTGCCTAAACTTTTGCATACGACTGTAGCTAGGGGGCGAGAACTTGTGCTGAATTTATGATGTGGTCGGAGTACAAATCAGAAGGGAGTTACGGCCGTCAATAAAAGAGGTTATTCAGGTTAAGGTTTGTGATTACCTGTAGAGTGTAAATATTCCTCCCAATATAATTTTACTGCGTAATAGAAGATCAAGACCTATTTTTAATATAATTAACAAGCAAAACTAAACCTATGTGTGTGTGGCTCTTTTACTAAATTGTTTTATAACCAAGTCTTTTATTTTTGTAAAGTTCCGTTTTAAGTCGCTCATAACAATACCCATTTGTTTGTTTTTTTGGGCCGTGCGGCCACAGGAGCACTTGTTCTAGCCCCCATGGCGACGTCACTGCTAGAGTGAACATGGACCAGCGCTCAACAAATGCGCGCCCATGTTCAGCAATGATTACTTTTCTGCTATTATTCTTTGTAAGAAGCTTATCGCAGACAGCATTCTTTGCACGGTAGCAGGCATCTTCCATAGATGTTGCTGCACGCATACTCCAATAGTTAGATTATTGATGTGTAGGCAGAGTTAGCTGCTGGATGTCCAACACTCTGACCCTGCCGGTCTCTCAGGTGCGATAGCCGCGATAATCCCACTTATATTGATTGGTGTACCAGCAGCACTAGGATACAGGGGCTTTGTAGGAGCTGGAAACATCAGTTGTCTCTCACTGCTCAACCAGCCTCTTTGTTTACTAGCCTAGACCTCGGGAGCTCAGCTTCTCCTGAAGTAGCAACCTCCACACGCTCTGCTCTCCCGGTATCATATTTGTGTGTGCACATATGTATTTCTGTGTTTATATGGTTATATATGTCTGTAAAACAAAATGTATGCTTACCTGATAAATTTATTTATTTCCGGATATGGAGAGTACACAACGTCATCCATTACTAGTGGGAATATCACTCGTGGCCAGCAGGAGGAGGAAAAGAGCACCACAGCAAAGCTGTTAAGTGTCACTCCCCTACCCATCATCCCCAGTCATTCAACAGAAGGGAAATGGAAAAAGGAATAACACAAAGGCATATAGGTGCCTGAGGTTAAGTAAATAAAAACACTGTCTCAAATTTAAGGGTGTGGTCGTGGACTAAACAGAAGGCACCACCGCTTGAAGAACCTTTCTCCCAAAAGAAGCCTCAGCCAAGCAAAAGTATCAAATTTGGAAAATTTGGAAAAAGTATGCAGAGAGGACCAAGTTGTAGCCTTGCAAATCTGTTCCACCGAAGCTTCATTTTTGAAAGCCCAAGAAGAGGAGACAGCCCTCGAGGAATGAGCCGTAATTCTCTCAGGAGGCTGCTGACCAGCAGTCTCATAAGCAAAACTAATTATACTTCTCAACCAGAGAGAAAGAGAAGTAGCGGTAGCTTTCTGACCTTTACGCTTTCCAGAGAAACAAACAGGGCAGAGGACTGGCGAAAATCCTTAGTTGTCTGAAGGTAGAATTTTAGAGCATGCACAACATCCAAGTTTACACAGCTTCTCATAAGGAAGAGCAGACTCCTCCCAAGTCCATAGTCCCTGCGCCTTTAACGAGTCCCAGACTGCTTCCCTGCCCAGCAGGCTGGCGTCCGTGGTTACAATCACCCAGGAAGGTCTCCAGAAGCATGTGTCCCGAGACAGATGCTGCTAAGAAAGCCACCACGGGATTGTCGATTGATCTAGAGCTATCCTCTGAGACAGATCCGAATAGTCCCCGTTCCATTGTCTGAGCATGCATAACTGCAGAGCTCTCAAATGGAATCGAGCAAAGGGAATGATGTCCATGGAAGCGACCATCAGACCAATTACCTCCATACATTGCGCTACTGATGGCCGAACAGTAGACTGTAGAGAGAGGCAAGAGGAGAGAACTTTGGATTTTCTGACCTCCATCAGAAGATTTTTCATAGATAGGGAATCTATTATGGTCCCTAAGAAAACCACCCTTGTAGCTGGAACAAGGGAACTCTTTTCCAGATTCACTTTCCAACCGTGGGGATGTAGAAAAGACAACAAGATCTCTGTATGAGAGTTTGCTTGTGGAAAAGATGGCGCCTGAACCAATATGTCGTCCAGGTAGGGCGCCACTGCAATTCCCTGAGACCTGATCACTGCTAATAGAGCCCCCCAGAACCTTTGAGAAAATTCTGGGAGCTGTGGCAAGGCCAAACGGAAGAGCCACAAACTTATTTGCCTGCAGACTCTCCATATCTTAGGAAATAAATACATATATATATATATATATACGCACACATATACACACACATATTGAGACGTATATGTATGTAAGTATTTCAATGTTAAAGCCCCTTGCCTGCTTTTTTTCTTTTTTTAACACCTGAGACCTCATATATTTGAACCCTTATTACTTTTTTTGTGCAATATTTTTTTAATAGTTTTTAATAAAAGGTGTTATTATGAGTGTAACTGTACTTTTTGATGTATTTTTGATGTTATTTGACACTTTTTTTGTTTCGTGAAACAGTTAACCAGAGCTCTGAGGTTGCACTATCCCAATGAGCGTTAACTTCAATTGCGCTCAAGCGATCGCGCTTATTTCAACTTGTAATATGAGTAAAAAACCTGACTCGTGCTAACACCTACGATAAACCCTTTTTTGCTCACACGTAACGGTTAGCGCTCCATTCGTAATCTTGTCCTTAATGTTTGAATATTTTTTGCCACTAATACACATGCAAGCACACACATATATATATTTTCCCCCCAACATGAACCAGTGTCACGTGAATACTAATGTACCCATTGCAAACAATTTGTTTGTGCTTTAGAAATAAATATAATTACACACATTTATAAACATATTATATAATGTTGGTGTTTATATGCAGGGTTGTGGTAAGTAATTTGCTATAAAAGGTATTAACATACAATTATTTAATTTTGTATGGTTTAATAGGTTTTCTAAAATGATTATTGACCCTGTGAATTAAAAAAAAAAGTTACAAATCACCCCTTGTTTGAAAGGTTGGACAGCCGGTGCGAGAATAAAACTTCTCTATTTTCCACCCATACTGTGCATTAGTGTTTTTGTCCACTTTTAAACAAGGCAGCATTTGACAAGCAAACACTGGTAGAGAAGATAACACACTCCCAACATCCATAGCTTTGAAGTTCTGCAGATGTTTGGCTTGGACAACACATTCTATGTATATTTACTGACAAGACCTTATTTCACTCCAGACAGCAGATGTGAGGCCTCACAGTGTTGTTTTAGCTGTTTAGTTTGCCCTTCACTAAATCAAAATGGGTAAATAAAATTGTATAGATTTGCTATATATTGCAGTATAAAATGTACACGACTGCTACCTGAATTTCTCTTAAATAATAGAATTAAGATTTTTACTACTTTGTCAAAGTGTCATCTGGAACTTGTAAAAACCTACACAACTGAAAAGGGTTTTGGCAGCAATCAAAAGGTTAATTCTGTTCTGAGTACAGTGAAGCTTTTGCAGATAAAGCATATTCTGAAAAATGCAGACCTGCTTGCTGGGAGTAATACTGTTTACATTCCATTGCTTGCCATTCGGAGAACTGAAGGCTTCCTAAACGCCTAATTTAAAAAAACTCTAGGTTGCTCATTAGATTTATCACATTGCTAGGTGGTGCAGTGCCCTCTAAAGGTAAAAATGTATTATTACAAGTTGTCTCTAAAGATAGAAATACTGTATGTTCATTATTTTAGTATTAAATAGCCATGCAGAAGACAAAACAATCTATTGCAAGAAAGAAAATGTGAGAATCCTAAGTCCTTTCATTGCCTTCTTCACAATTTTTTCAAAAGAGCAAAACACAGGAAAATTTACAATTTGTCTGTGCTCTACACCAAATTTAAAGTTATTCTCAGGCTTTACAGAAGTTATATCAGCTAAGTATCAGCACTCACCTCTGCCTCTTTCTGCTGAAGAATCATGTCCTTATCCAATACTTCTTCTTCCACTGGCCTGTGAAGAGAGCAGAGGAATCAGATGCAACAATTGCTGCCTTAGTTTCTATATAGCGGTCAAGCTAGTGTACAAAGGTAACGCAGGGGTTAAGTTATACATACTTGCCAGTGCGCTTTAGTCTCTCTGATCGGAAGTTTTCATAGTGAAGATCCTGAGTGACCTCTTGTAGGTCCTGCATGTGCGTCCTATAAAGAGACAAGCAGAAGAGCAATAAGGCAACATGCAATCCCCAGAGAAACAAGCTCAGGGATGCTTGGTATTAAATACAAGAGAACAGAGTCACTTCTTCTTAGTCCTACATGTTTGTCCTAAGGAGACAGAAATAGCAGTGTAATAAGGCGATGTTCAATCCCAGATGTATAAAAATGGAAGAAAAAGACGGAGCACAACAATATAATAAGAAAAATAATAGCTAAGTTTAATCCAAACATAGTTAAAACTACAGACAGGAAGCATTCACCAAGGTATAAGTAAAACAATCTACCGCGGTTCGGCTGATATAGCCCTATTCATAGATCCTAGAGGTTGTGTTTAAAAAGTGTTAAACCCTCAACTATCGGTCAAAAGAAATATTGATATCCCTTAACTCTTGGTGTGCCAATCCAAACTATGCGACACTTTACATTTATAAACACAATAGTGGGCAAAGTGTATAAATAAATGGATTACAAATGGATATCAAAAGCAATAGGTACAATAAATCTGAGCCCAATTATAGGGCAAGGTTTCTTAAAGTTCTCACAAGTTGTCACATATGGAAAACAATAATCCCAATATAACAATAGTGTACAAAAGAACATTAATTTAAGAGGATAGTTAATCACACTGGCTTATCTATTAGTGTGTATTCTACTCCCATTGGTTGGTTATATCATACTGTGAGTTGAAACCCTGTGGAACTTGTGTTTTATGCTTATAAATCATATAAATCTCCTCTCTCAAGGATCATTTGTCTATTACCCCCAATGACAATGAAAACATTCTACTGCATTCCTTTTAAGTGTACTAGTTCTTTTTTATGTAGATCTATGAAATTCTGTTACAATGTTGAATATGAATTATAACCTGTACGTATCCATGTACATCCCTAGTGGTCATCCCGACATATGGCTTTAAGCATTCAGTACATTCTATCAAATAAACCACAAACAGGTGAAATAATTAATATATCCTTCTTGTTGAAAAGTGTTTCCCCATATGATATGAAGTAAAAGTGTGCACCAACTTATATAATCATACTGGGAGAAACTAAATTGAGTAAGTAAAACTTTGCTCAGGAATTGGTTGGTATTAAAAGGACACTAAACCATCTAAGACAGTGCTTGACACAAATACAATGTTCCTGCATTATTTCTTACTAAAATAAAAGGGTCGGTCCCCACATTAAACAGCACTGATCTTTATTGCAGCCCCATTACATTACAAAAAAACAACTCCTACTTCAAATAAATGTTGGAGATGCGGTCATAGGGGTAGTAAAATGGCTCATATGTGGTTGTGGTGCAATTCAGTTCAAAACTTTTGGAGAACCATCATATCAGAAATAGAAATTAAACTGAACAAGCAATTCCCATTGGACCCCTTGCTGTGGTTGCTGAATAAACCTCCTAAACTTAAAGTGATGGAAAACTCTTCCCTTTTTAAAATTCAGATCCGGACTGTTAGTGATATTTTAGATGGAGTTCCATTCATCAGTTATAATGTAAAGTTGAGCTATAACTTACTTTTTAATATAGATTTGAAATTCAAATTACCCGCACTCCTCCACCCAAACGTCAATTTTTCTGTGAGCTAATTATTTGAATTGTTGTCCAATCAGCGCTCTCCCCATATGGCACTATTTTTGCAGCTATAGCACTGATTCAAACTGATAGCTCACAGAAAAATTGACTTTTGAAGTGTGTGGGGTATTTGAATTTCATATCTACTGTATATTAAAAAGTTATAGTATATTTTCATTACAAATGGTGAATGAAACTCCATCTAAAATATCACTAACATTCCAGATCTGATTTTAAAAAGGGGAGAGTTTACCATTACTTTAAGCATAAACCCTATCTAAAATTATTATATATCATAATAGTGCTAAATATTTAATAGCTAAGAATTGGAAAAGCAAAGAGGTCCCATCTTTAATAATGTGAGTTCGATGAGTTTCAGAGTTTCTGTAATTAGAGGAATACTTTTATTTTACAAACTCCCAATTGGATATGTATGCAGAAATGTCCAATACATGGGAACAATATCTTAAAAGAAAAACTGACTCCCCCCCCCCCCCCCCCTTTAGGAGACCAATGTAGAACCAAGGAAAGAATAGTTAAAGCATACTAAAACAAATCCCCTAGATTTTGGAATACACCACTAATCTTATCAGGGTCTTAGCTATTAGATTTCAGAAATGAGTGTGGACAGGTCGTCTTAATTTTTTGTGTTCGATTTTGTTCTGTTTCTAGGATTTCTTTAAGTACCGCTTTTTTTTCAATAGTAAACTTAATGAGCCATATATCACATTACAATATGATTATTATCTATGTAGATAGACAGATGGAGTGATAATATATAAAAGGTCTTCTTTTCTGTTTATCTTTTTCTTGACTCTTTCTTTCAAAAAATTGACGGACTTATGTAAACTTATTATTATTATCAGGTATTTGTAGACAGCCAATAGATTCTGCAGCACTATGAACATAGGTGGTATATAAAAATAACATTTACAGGGGTCAAGTGGGTACAGGACCCTGCCAAGAGCTGCACTGTTGTAGTTGGCTCTTATGAATGTGAACTACAAACAGCTGGGCTCGTAGGCTTACAAGCTATGGGGTTAATGGGATAGCAGTGGAGATAGGAAGTATAGTGTAGGTTGTATTCATCCTTGAATAGTAGAGTCTTCAGGGAGCGTTTGAAGCTTTCAAAATTAGGGGAGAGTCTTGTGGAGCGAGGCAGAGAGTTCCATAAGAGCCAGTCTGGAAAAATCTTGTAAACGGGAATGTGAGGAGGTAACAAGAGAGGAGGAGAGGAGGAGATCATGAGCGGAGCGAAGGGGACAGGAGGGAGAGTATCTGGAGAAAAGGTTTGAGATGTAGCAGTGCAGTTGAGGGCTTTGTGTGTCAGAGTGAGAATGTTGTGTTTAATCCAGGAGGCAAGAGGAAGCCAGTGAACGGATTGGCAGAGAGGTGCAGCAGACGAAGAGCGACGTGTAAGGAAGATGAGCCTGGCATAGGCGTTCATTATGGATTGTAAAGGAGCTAGGCAGCAGCTTGGGAGACCAGAGAGGATGGAGTTGCAGTAGTTGAGGCGGGAAAGGATGAGAGTGGATTCAAATCTTAGTTGTGTCTTGTGTAAGGAAATGTCTAATTTTAGAGATGTTTTTAAGGTGGAAGCGGCAGGCTTTAGCCAAGGACTGAATGTGAGGAGTGAAAGATAGATCTGAGTCAAGTGTGACCCCCAAGACATCGGGCATGTGGGGTTGGGGTAATGATGGAGTTATCAACAGTTATAGAGAAATGGCGGGTGGGGGAAATAAGGAGCTCAGTTTTAGAGAGATTTAGCTTGCGGTAGTGAGAGGACATCCAAGATGAGATATGAGAGAGACAGTTAGTGACACAGGTTAGCAAGTAGGAAATAGCTTTGGTGAAGAGAGGTAGATTTGGGTGTCATCAGCATACAAATGATAATGAAACCCGAGGGACTTTATTAAGGAACCTAATGAGGACGTGTAGCTTGAGAAGAGGAGGTGGCCGAGGACAGAGCCTTGCGGTACCCCAACAGAAAGAGGTAACAGGGCAGAGGATGCCCCAGAGAAGGCTACACTAAAGGTACGGTTAGACAGGAAGAGAACCACAAGAGATCTGTGTTGCAGATGCTGAAGGAATGGAGGGCTTGGAGCAAAAGAGGGTGGTCAACAATATCAAAGGCTGGATACAGATCAAGGAGGATAAGTAGAGAGAAGTGGCCTTTGGATTTTGCTGTAAGTAGGTCGTTAGTAACCTTAACAATTGCTGTCTCTGTGGAGTGTAGGGGGCAAAATCCAGATTGCAGTGGGTAAAGGAGGGAGTTTAATGTAAGGAAATGTGATAGACTTGCATATACTAGCTTTTCAAGAAGCTTTGAGGCAAGAGGGAGTAGGGAAATAGGGCGGTAGTTGGATGGGGAGGTTGGATAGAGAGAAGGTTTTTTGAGGATAGGTGTGACCAGTGCATGTTTAAGAGATGAGGGAAATATACCAGTTCTGAGGGAGAGATTGAAGATGTGTGTGAGTATAGGGGTAAGGGTAGAAGAGGGGGAGGGGAGTAGCTGTGAGGGGATGGGGTCGAGGGGACAGGTAGTGAGGTGAGAGGATAGTATAAGAGCAAAAACTTCTTCCTCTGTAACAGGGACAAAAGAGCTACATTTTTGGCTATGTGGGTTTTGGATAAGTGTGAGCTTTTGGGGGGGTGGGAGACCGGTAGTATGTTGTGAGCCGATTTTATTTCTGATGGAGTTGATTTTGCTGTTGAAGTAGCTGCCAAAATTATTAATGTGGAGCTGCGTCTCAAATATTGTATTTTTGCAAATTCTGCCCCCTCTTATTTAATTACCCCTCCATACCCCTGTATTCACCTGGCCACCAGGGGGAGGCAAAGACACCCCAAACAAAGCATTAAATATCCCTCCCACTTCTCCTACCCTCACAATAGTTCAAGCAGAGGATAAGGAAAAGTAGAGAGATAAAAGGGGTACAGAGGTGCCAAAATACTGTCGCCACTACAAAATTAAGGGTGGGTTGCGGACTCTCACTGCCAAGAAAGAAAATAGTTTTTTATCAGGTAAGCATAAATTATGTTTTCTTTCTAATGGCAGTGAGAGTCCACAAATTCATCATAATTTATGGTAAACTAATACCCAAGCTGTGGAGTCCACGAAAAGGTTAGGGAGGGAAAGCTAGGGAAGGCAGTCCTAAGTACTAGGCACCACGGCTTGAAGAAACTTTCTCCCAAAAGACGCCTCAGCTGAGGCAAAAACATTGAAACTGTAAAATTTTTGAATGTATGCAATGAGGACCAAGTAGCAGCCTTACATATCTTTTTGAATGAAGTCTGATTCTTGACGGCCCAGGAAGAAGACACTGCTCTAACCACATCCAGATTATGCAACAACCTCTCCTTAGAGGAAGGAGGATTGGGACAACAATTTCTTGATTAATATTTTTAGTTGAAACAACCTTAGGTAAAAACCCCATCTTTGTCCACAGAACAGCCTTATCCACATGAAACACCAGAAAAGACGGGTCACATTGAAGATCAGCTCAGAAACCCCACGAGCAGAAGGAATAGCTAACAGGAACAAAACCTTCCAAGTTAGAAGCTTAACATAAATAGCATGCATAGGCTCAAACTTAGAACTCTAAGAACAAGATTAAGGCTCCAAGGAGGAGCAATAGGTTTAAAAACAGGTCTAATTCTTGCAATAGCTTGAACAAATGACTGAACATCTGACAAACATGCCAGTTTCTTATGTAACAAAACAGACAGAGCAGAAATCTGACCCTTAAGAGAACTAGCCGACAGACCCTTCTCCAAGCCATACTGAAGAAAACATAAATTATGCTTACCTGATAATTTCATTTCCATCTGTACGAGGAGAGTCCACGGCTTCATTCATTACTTGTGGGAAATACAAAACCTGGCCACCAGGAGGAGGCAAAGACACCCCAGCCAAAGGCTTAAATACCTCCCCCACTCCCCTCATCCCCAAGTCATTCTGCGGAGGGAACTGTCAGGGTTTTTTCCCTGTTTTGTTTGTTATGTGCTGCTGGCAGCCATTTTACTCACCTCTCTTGCTGACTATGGTGCATTGTGGGGGATGCTGCTCATTTCCTGCACTTCCTTTTATGGCCAGACTGGTGTGCATCATCTGTGTGAGACAGGATGCAGTCTTAGAATTGTGATGTCATCACTTATTATTTAAAGGGCCTCTGTTCAGTTTGCTTTGCCTTTGCATTGTCTCAGACCTGTTTGTGAGAGTTCCTGTGTATTACCTGGCTGTCTGATGTCCTTCCTGGTTCCTGATCCCTGGCTTGTTCCTGACTCTGCTGTTTTCCTTGTTCCTGACTCGGCTTTGTCTGACTACCAGCTCTGGTTTTGACTCCTGGCTTGTTATTTGACTTGTGGACTTTTTATTATTTTTTGTTATTAATAAAGGTGTGATTATTTTTGCACTTCTCGTCTCAGTATGATTCCTGGCACCCTGACAGGAACAAGAAACAGTAGGAGAAATATCAGGGTCTAAATGGTGCCAGAAGAAAAAACAAAAGAAACTTAGATCCACCCAACGGAGAACTGGGCGGAGCCGTGGACTCTTCTCGTACAGATGGAAATGAAATTATCAGGTAAGCATAATTTATGTTTTCCATCTTAATACAAGGAGAGTCCACGGCTTCATTCATTACTTGTGGGAAACAAACACCCAATCTCTAGAGGACACTGAACGGGAGGGGAAAAAAGAAGCGGACCCTAGTCTGAGGGCACTACAGCCTGCAAAACCTCTCCCCCAAAAGCTGCTTCAGCTGAAGCAAAAACGTTAAATTTGTAAAACTTTGAAAAAGTATGTAAGGAGGACCAGGTAGCCGCCCTACAAATCTGCTCTATAGAGGCCTCATTCTTGAAGGCCCAAAAAGAAGCCACAGCTCTAGTTGAGTGAGCCGTAATCCTAAGAGGAGGCTTATTTCCTGCTGTCTCATAAGCCAAGCAAATCATGCTCCTCAGCCAAAAAGATAGGGAAGTGGAAGAAGTCTTCTGCCCTTTGCGCTTCCCCGAATAGACAACAAACAATGCTGAAGTCGGTCTGAAATCCTTCGTAGACTGAAGATAAAATTTCAAAGCTCGAACCACATCCAAGTTATGAAGTAACCGTTCCTTTGAAGAAGAAGGGTTAGGACACGAGGAAGGAACTACAATCTCCTGATTAATGTTGAGATCAGACACAACTTGGGGAGAAATCCCAACCCAGTGCGAAGGACAGCCTATCGGCATGAAAAACCAGGTAAGGAGGCTCACATTGCAAGGCCGCCAACTCAGACACTCAGCGTGCCGAGGCAATTGAAAGTAGAAAAAGAACCTTCCAAGACAGAATATTAATGTCAAGAGAATGCATAGGCTCAAACGGAGCCCTCTGCAAAACCCTAAGAACCAGATTCAAACTCCAAAGAAGAGCAGAATGTCTAAATACAGGCCTGATCCTGGATAGAGCCTGAACAAAAGACTGTATATTAGGAAGCTCAGCGAGTTGCTTGTGTAACAACACAGATAGAGCCGAAATCTGTCCCTTTAAGGAACTAGCGGCAAGTCCCTTCTATCCTGGATACCCTGACCTTACAGAAAACCTCTGAATTACATTGTTTCCAATGCAGCAAAGGATTCTGGGTAAGATATGCAAATTAGGTTCACAATGACACACCTTTTTACTTCAAGTCTGCTTTTCAGCAGATTCCCTTTACGCCAAAGCATCGCTGTTCACACAGCTTATAAGCTTAGCTAGGGTTAGTGCAGTGATTCATAACCATCCCAGGACAGACTGTTTCATAGTTATTGCTACTCATCAGCTGGGAGAAGGTTTGAATCACTGCTGGGTGAAGTTGATTTCGGGCAAAATACAACAACATTTAAAATTAGGGGGAGGTAAAAGGCGAGTTTAAAATCCTCCACTACACACAAAATATAGAGAAAATAACTCATTGTGTAATTCATTAACATATATATATATACATACACACACACTATGATATATACACTACAATACACATAAAGAAAAACGTATATGCCATGATTCAGATTGAGCATACAGTGTTAAAGGGACACTAAACCCAATGTTTTTTCTTACATGATTCAGATAGAGCAGGCAACTATAAGCAACTTTCTAATTTACTTCTATTATCAATTTTTCTTGCTATCTTTATTTAAAAGCAGGAATGTGATGCATAGGAGCCGGCCCATTTTTGGTTGAGAACCTGGGTTATGCTTGGTTATTGGTGGGTAAATGTAAGTCTACAATAAGCAAGCGCTATCCATGGTGCTGAACCTAAAATGGGCTGGCTGCTAAGATTTACATTCCTGCTTTTAAAATAAAGATAGCAAGAGAACAAATAAAAATTGATAATAGGAGTAAATTAGAAAGTTGATTAAAATTACATACTCTGTCTGAACCATGAAAGAAAGAATTTGGGTTCAGTATCCCTTTAAGTAATTTTCCAATTTACTTCTACTAAATGTGCTTTATTCTCATGGTATCATTTGTTGAAGCAGTGAACTACTGGGAGCTAGCTGAACACTTTGGGTTAGCCAATGACAAGACACATATACATGCACCACCAATTAGCAGCTATCCCCCCAAGTAGTGCAGTGTTGCTTCTAAGCCTACCTAGGTGTGCTTTCCAACAAAGCATACAAGAGAACAAAGTAAATTAGATAATAAATTAGATAATAGAGCATGTAATGTTAAACAACTTTATTTAAATCTATCTAAAAGTTCATGAAAGGTTAATTTTTACTTTGCTGTCCTTCTAACATAGTTGAAAGCAGGTTACTAACCATGGTTACTGATCAGCAAATGATTTCACCTGTGCTCTAGTTCAGATATGCTGAAAATGTGGACTGTTAGCAGGACCTGAGGACTAGAATTGAAAATCCCTAGCCAATAGTTTACCTAAACTGGGGATTCGGGGAACATTAACCATAATGCATCTGGATTTAAAAAAATGCATTGCACTAATGGAAAAAATATATATACAGACGTACACATTACTATATTATTTTTAGTGCAATACAAATGGGAGCGGAATTGCCTCTTAAAATAAATTTAAAAAATAAAACTGCAAATGAAAAGCATAATTTTCAAAATAGAATTCCCTGTAAAAGGTGTTTGTTTTGCAGTGTATTTAAAATAATTTATTCTGCCTCCTTTTTCTGTAACTGCACTCACAAAGCCTACAGAACACTTAGCAAAATTCATAACCCTGATACCGCACAGTGATAGGTTGATCAGTGCAGCTGTTCCTTCCTACCTGTTCCCCAACAAAAGAGATAAACATATCAAACAAGATTTTCAAGGAGTATGCCCCTGAACTTCTCAGAAATTTATTGCTGCTATACAATGTAAATACATACAGGAATTACTTAAAATAGAGAGTAAAGTCAAAATTAAAAACTTTCATGATTCAAAAAGAGCATGCAATTTGAAAACAATTTTTCTAGTTTACTTCTATTATCAGATTTCTTTATTCTCTTGGTATCCTTTGTTGAAGAGCAAGTCTAGCTAGGCTCACAGGATGTCAGGAGTGTGCACACATTTTTAGCACTCTATAGTAGATGTGTTAGCAACAATTACTTTATCAATGTGATACAGTGTCGCAAACACTGCTAATAGAGAGCTAAAGACATTTAAGAATAAATTGGAAAATGTTTTAAAATTCCATCTGAATCATGAAAGTTTAATTTTGGCTTAATCATCCCTTTTAATCTCCCTTTAACTGTCAACTATCACCAACAGCAAAATAAACAGCAAATATACCACTAGGGGGAGCTATACAACACTATAATCTAATATACAAGCAGTAGAACAGTGTTCACCTGTTTTACCAAGACAATTATATTGCAGCAGTTTGTTATTTTATTCTGCAGTGAAAAAAAGGGGCAGCTGTCTGTAATATGGAGATAAAGATCAAGTAAATTTCTGTATTATTCTAACAAGGAGATTTATCAAAGTTCATATTCCACAGCTGTGAAAGCACTACAGAAACATACACAATTCAGCTGAATAGTCCAAATGATTTGGAATGTAGATACACGCAGCTACTTACACTTGGCCATTACTTAGAATACCGCTGGGTTAATAAGCCGCCCAATTGAGCAATATCAGGTGTACCACACATCCAAGTGCCCTAAGTAATGACAAGGCTCTACACAGGGTCACTACACATTCAGCATTTTAGCTCATGTAAGCCTTGTTATACCAGCAGACAAATGCAAGTTTCTGGTGGCAAGCAAATCTTGTCACATACAGTATATCGACAGCATTAAGGCCTGGGAAATAACTGAATTTCATTCACGCAGTACTAATGAAGGGACCTGTGTCCTGAATAATTGCAACCGTATTACCTATTGTCACCTGTACATCACATTTCGTATGTTTTTGCAAAAGGATTTAAGATTTATTTACCATTAAATTACCTATAGACTCTCTGACTCTCTCTTACTATACAACAGTGGATACCTGTACTTTAATGGAATATCTAAACTAAATAGGGGAAATGTAGGATTTATGTTTACAATGTAATAATGCCTTAATGCACAAAATTATAAGATATTCATAACAGCTGGTTATTTGCCTCATCTGTTCACCATAATTAATTACTTAAATGGGCAGTCTATTCAAAATTAAACTTCCATGATTCAGATAGGGCATGTAGCTTTGTTCTCTTGGTATTCTATGTTGAAAGCTAAACCTATGGAGGCAAACATGCTAATTTCTAAGCCCTTGAAGGCCGCCTCTTATCTAAGTGCATTTTGACAGTTTTTCAGTTAGACCGTGCTAGTTCATGTTTGTCATATATAACATTGTCTATCTTTTTAAACAATAAACATTTTCAAGTAGACTGTCCTTTTGATCTAATTCAGAAAGCTTCTTATTGTGATTTGTTAATAAAGTCACACCTGGCTACAAACAGTGATATATTAATCTACATACACTATATGTAGGGTTGCCACCTCGGCCACGTTTTCCTGGACACTTATGAGTTATACATGCTCCAGGGTGTGCAGGGAGGAACATGAATTTCAACCCTGGATAGCACCAAAATAGTGACATTGAACAGCACTATTCAAGTGTCCAGGAAAACATGGCCGAGGTGGCAACCCTAACTATATGGCCAAGACTATGTGGACGCCTGGCAATCAGACAGAATAAAGAGATGTGTACCAGCGCTAATATGTATACCTATATAATGCCTACAGATAGATATATCTCCTCAATAAATACCTACAGACAAATTTCCAAACTATTTCCTTAAATCTAAATTCATGATAAAAGTTAAAAGACTCTGTGGCGCCAATAGGTGGCTTAATATATGCAGGTATCAACTGAGACTATTTGTTGCCTATATTCACTAAAACTCTCCAATCCAAATAAGTCAAACACAAATATTGTATATTCTAAGGCTAAAGATAATAATCCAATTATTTTAAATTTTGACGCAATGTCCAACTAGCAAAGTCACTATGCAACTGCGTTGTGTCAAATCTGAAATCCAAAGAATAGTTCCCAACCTGCAGTATAGGTGCGCAATCAAAGATCCCACATGTGTATTATAACAGCTACTTAGTTAACTTCCTATAATTGTGTCAATATTATGCTGACATCTATGTCTGAAATAGATTGTATATAAATATATGCATAAACTACTATTATATAGACGTTGGTTTCAAAACAAAGAACTCTTAGTTGTAAGATGCGTACTAATTAAGTCCACTATATCTCAAACTCTTTCAAGATAATTATAATATCGCTTTTTCTGATCTATGTTTAATATCGCGTTAATGATCTATGTTCATGTCAGCAAACGCTAATATATCTGCGTAGTATCAAAAACTTGATTCCCTTAAATTTAAATATTTCCTTATGATCTCAAAACAATAAAATCGTTATAGCGATGTAAAAAAAAAGAATGAAATGCAAAAAATTCAATACATACATAAAAAGTTGAAAACACATAAAAACAATGTTGCATTTAAAGCAGCAATAGCGGATACACTTTCACCCTTACTTGCAAAAGGGGATTCTAGAAAAGAAACAAAGAGTCCAAGTTGACGTTTCAATTCTAAATATAAGGCTTCTGGTCCCAGCGTCTCTATAAAGTAAACAGAGAAGACAAGGGATCCTTGTCAAAACGCCTGGAAATCACAACTATATGACTTTGTTGGACATCCCAATCCAAAACCATGGGCATTAACTTAGAGTTGGTCCCCCTTCGCAGCCATAATAGTTGCCACTCTGCTGGGAAGGCTTTCCGCAAGATTTTGGAGTGTGTCTGTTGGAGACTGTGCCCATTCAGCCAAAAGAGAATTTGTGAGGTAAGGCACTGATGTTGGATAAGAAGGTCTGGCTTGCAATCTGTGTTCCAATTCATCCCAAAAGTGTTCAATGGAGTTGTGTCTAAGGGTCTCTGAAGGCCAATCGAGTTCCTCCACACCAAACCTGTCTTCTTACACTTCTCTTTGTACACAGGGGCACAGTCATGCTGGAACCGGAATGGGCCTTCTCCAAACTGGTGTGACAAGGTTAGAATCACCCAATTGTCTAAAATGTCTTTGTATCCTGTATTATTAAGAGGACACTTCACTGGAACTAAGGGAGCCTAGCGCAAACCCTGAAAAGTAGCCCCAGATCACTGTCCCTCCCCCACCAAACTTTACAGTAGGCACAATGCATTCTGGTAGGGAGCATTGTCCCTGCATTCCCCACACCCATATTCTTCCATCATACTGCAAGATAGTGAAGCATAATTCATCACTCCAGAGAACCATTTTTTTTTCTCCCGAGTCCAGCGGTGTTGTGCAGCAAACTTCACAGCTGAAGGCTCCAGGCCACTTCTGTGGTCCGCAAACTGGAAGTGCACCAATACTAGAAAGGATCTTAAACCCAAAAAGGTCAGAGTACTCTCAAGTTGCGGATCAAGATACAAATCCCATGTAAAGCACAAAATAGAAAATAAACTCTGGGTGTAGGTATAAACCCCCCCCCCCCCCCCATTTGTAACAATGATAAAACCCACAAACAAGGAGGGTTCATTCTCACATAGGTCTAAGTTTAGTTGTGCGTTGCGCATGTTAAAAGGGGCATGAAACCAAAAACCTTTCTTCTTAGATTCAGATAAAGTTTACAATTTTAAACAACTTTCCAGTTTACTCGTCTTATCAAATTTGCTTCATTCTCTTGATATTGTTTGCTGAAAGAGCGGCAATGCACTACTGGGAGCTAGGTGACCCAATCACAAGAGGGATATATGTGCAAACACCAATCAGCAGTGCATTACTGCTCCTTAGCCTACTTAGGTATGCATTTCAACTAAGGATACTAAGAGAACAAAAGAAAATTAGATAAAAGAAATTAACTTGATGCTCTGTCTTAATTATGAAAGAAAAAAAATTGGGTTTCATGTTTTTTTGATGTCAGGCTTGCATAGAGCTGCTCGGAAATAGAAAACATAATTTATGCTTACCTGATAAATTAATTTATTTTATGGTGTTGAGAGTCCACAATCCATTACACCTGGGTATTCCCCTTTCCTACCACTAGGAGGAGGCAAAGATTCCAAAACCCCAAGAACGCTATAAAACCACCTCACAGGTACCTCAGTCTAATGCATAGCCAGGCAAAATGAAGTAGGTAAAAGCAATAAGAGCAATAAAAGGAGCAGGAAAAAAAAGGTTAAGCTTAATTAAAAAAACAACACCAAAAACATAGGGTGGGATCTCATGGACTCTCACCAACATGAAATAAATTAATTTATCAGGTAAGCCTAAATTATGTTTTCTTTCATATAGGTAGTGAGAGTCTACGATCCATTACTCCTGGGAACTAATACCCAAGCGGTGGAGTCCACAAGCAATGAGACATAAAAGGTGGGATTTAGAAACATCTATTTTCACTAATAAAAACTACTTTTACAACCACACACAAACAAAAAATAATAATTAAACAATCAGGCAAAAATAAATCAATCTGAGACAACTGCCTGAAGGACCTTTGTCTCAAAGGCTGCCTCAAAAGAAGCAAAAACATCAAAATGGTAGAATTTAGTAAGTATGCAAAGAAGATCAAGTAACTGCCTTGCAAATTTGGTGAACTGTAGCATCAGATCTACCTCTGGAAGACCCCGAAGATCCACAATCTGATGGAACACATCCTGGTGAAGAGAAAATCTGCTTTCCAGTTGTTCACTCCTGGAATATGAACTGTAAAGACTTCTGCCCATAAAAGAATTTGAGACACTTTCTTCACGGCTAGGAAACTGTGAGTTCCCCCTTGATGATTGACATAAACCACTGCTGTGACATTGTCTGATTGAAAGCGCAGATACGATTCCCTTTTCTAGAACATTTATTGACAACCTCGCCTCCCGAGGGGCCCAAACCCCTTGTGCTCTCAGAGACCCCCAAACAACTCCCCAACCTGAAAGACTTCCATCTGTAGTGATCACAGTCCAGGAAGGACAAGCAAAAGAAGCTCTCTGAATAATGAACTGATGATCCAGCCACCAAGTCAAAGACTGACTTGTACTGTGATTCAAAAAAATATTTTGCGATAGCGGAGTATGATCCCTGCACTACTGACGAAGCATACAAAGCTGAAGAGGTCTTATGTGAAATCGAGCAAATGAAATTGCATCTGAAGCTGCAACTATGAAACCAAGTACTTTACAAAGAGCAACAGAGGGAAAAGAGAGGGGCTGAAGGTTCAGACAAGCGAACACCAGTTTTTGCCTTCTCTGATCTGTCAGAGAAAGACTCATGGAGACTGAATCTATTTAAAACCCAAGAAAAGTAACCCTTCTCTGAGGTACCAAAGAACTCTTTGGAAAATTGCAATACCCTGAGATATGATCACAGATTATAGGGCACACAGTACCTTTGTGAAAATTCTTGAAGCTGTAGACAGACCAAATGGTAGAGCAACAAACTAAAAATACTGGTCTAGAAAAGCAAACCTCCAAAACTGGTAATGTTCCCTGTGGATTATAACATGAAGATAAGCAACCTTTTAATATATTGAGGACATTAGCTGACCTTGCAGAACAAAAGGCAGAATAGACAGAATAGTTTCAATTTTGAATGTGGGAATTCTAACAAACATGTTTAGAGCTTTCAGGTCCAGAAATTGTCTGTAAGTACCTTTTTTCTTTGAAACAATGAAAATATTTTAATAAAATCCTATCCCCTGTTCCTGCAAAGGAAATGGAACAATCACTCCAATAGTTTCCAGATTTGAAACAGACTGAAAAAAGGCTTGGGCCTTTAAGAGATTCCTTGAAACATTGGACAGAAAAAACCTTCCTCTTGGAGGCCTTGTTCTAAAATCCTATTCGATAACCCCGTGAAGCTATATTTGGAACCCAGTGATCTATAACAGACTGAAACCAAGTCCTCATGCAGACTTTGAAATATGAGTGGACTTTTTGGCTTGCTTGGGCCTCTTCCAATTAGCACTAGGCCTCCAGACTGGAGCTTTGGTTCTGAGTGGAATCAACTTTCTGTTCCTTGTTCTGACTAAAGGAACAAAAAGATTGGAAGATTTAGACTTCCCCTTGGACTTTTTGTCTTGAGGAAGAAAAGCCTCTTTACATCCAGTAACAGTAGAAATGATAGAATCCAAATTAGAACCAAACAATTTCTTCCCCTGAAAAGAAAGAGGTAAACGTCTGGATTTAGACACCATATCAGCAGACCAGGACTTAAGCCATAAAGCTCTTCTAGAAAGGACTGCCAAGGATATGTTTTTGACAATTGTAATATCATCAAATACTGCATCACAACTAAAGGAATTAGCACTCAAGTAAATCCAAAAAATCTTCACTAGCAGGATCACTACAACACTGCTCTGAAAAACTAGATGACTAGTAAGAAGCAGCAGCAGCTACATCAGCAATAGAGATAGCAGGCCAAAACAAATACCCTGTTGCAGAAAGGCCCTTCTAAGAAAGGATTCTATCTTCCTATATAACGGGTCCTTAAAAGAAGTGCTGTCTTTCAAAGGGATGGTAGTATGCTTAGCTAGAGTGGAAATGGACCCATCTACCTTTTGGGATAGTTTCCCACAGTTCAATATTAGAGGCAGGCAAAGGATATAACTTCCTAAACCTAGCAGACGGATTAAAAGAATTACCTGGTTAGACCATTCCCCAGAAACTCTCTCAGAGACAGCATCTGGAGTAGGAAAAACCTCAGGGGTTTTAACCCCTAAAGTAAATAAAACGTCTTTCAAAAGTGAACAAATATGTTCAATTTTAAATAAAAAAAAAAAAAAAAAAAAAAAGAGGATGTATCAGGTTCATCATCAGAGGAGGAATCATCGTCATCAGAGAAAACCTCCCTCTGAAAAAACAACAGTATTCCTGGCCTCAGGACACACTCCTATTATAAGAGAGATTAGCGCACTAAACCAGAAGTGCGAGTACCAGAGGGCATACGTGGGCTAACCCGAAAGCCGAAGTGTGGAAAAAAATAACACTCAAGAGAGCGTGCAAAAACAATACACGTGGGCAATCCCAAAGGGCTCATGAGCGCTAACACGAGGTGCGCATACCCGGAGGCCGATGTGCGGTAAACAATTCAAACTAAACGCTCCCAAAATCCAATGGTTGCAAAACTGACAAAAGGGGAATAATATATAGATTCTGTCCCAAGAGCTGTATATATAAATCAATGTATAACTGTAAACACCCACATAAGGCTATAGAGTGTCAAATAGATAACAATATGATACTTAACAGAAACTCATCTACCAGTAGAACGCCAAACGAGTACTGAAACATATCAGAAGAGGTAATGGAATAGGAGTATATTGTAGATCCATAGAAAGAGACAAATGACAAGTTCCTGCGACCAAATATGGCAGAAAACATCATTTATGCTTACCTGATAAATTTATTTCTCTTGTAGTGTATTCAGTCCACGGGTCATCCATTACTTATGGGATATATTCCCTTCCCAACAGGAAGTTGCAAGAGGATCACCCAAAGCAGAGCTGCTATATAGCTCCTCCCCTCACATGTCATATCCAGTCATTCGACCGAAACAAGACAAGAAAGGAGAAACCATAGGGTGCAGTGGTGACTGGAGTTTTAATTAAAATTTAGATCTGCCTTAAAAAAAGACAGGGCGGGCCGTGGACTGAATACACTACAAGAGAAATAAATTTATCAGGTAAGCATAAATTATGTTTTCTCTTGTTAAGTGTATTCAGTCCACGGGTCATCCATTACTTATGGGATACCAATACCAAAGCTAAAGTACACGGATGATGGGAGGGACAAGGCAGGAACTTAAACGGAAGGAACCACTGCCTGTAGAACCTTTCTCCCAAAAACAGCCTCCGAAGAAGCAAAAGTGTCAAATTTGTAAAATTTTGAAAAGGTGTGAAGCGAAGACCAAGTCGCAGCCTTGCAAATCTGTTCAACAGAGGCCTCATTCTTAAAGGCCCAGGTGGAAGCCACAGCTCTAGTGGAATGAGCTGTAATTCTTTCAGGGGCCTGCTGTCCAGCAGTCTCATAGGCTAAACGTATTATGCTACGAAGCCAAAAGGAGAGAGAGGTTGCCGAAGCTTTTTGACCTCTCCTCTGTCCAGAGTAAACGACAAACAGGGAAGAAGTTTGACGAAAATCTTTAGTTGCCTGTAAATAGAACTTCAGGGCACGGACTACGTCCAGATTATGCAAAAGTCGTTCCTTCTTTGAAGAAGGATTAGGACATAATGATGGAACAACAATCTCCTGATTGATATTCCTGTTAGAAACTACCTTAGGCAAAAACCCAGGTTTAGTACGCAGAACTACCTTGTCTGAATGGAAAATCAGATAAGGAGAATCACAATGTAAGGCAGATAACTCAGAAACTCTTCGAGCCGAGGAAATAGCCATCAAAAACAGAACTTTCCAAGATAAAAGCTTAATATCAATGGAATGAAGGGGTTCAAACGGAACACCTTGAAGAACTTTAAGAACCAAGTTTAAGCTCCACGGCGGAGCAACAGTCTTAAACACAGGCTTAATCCTAGCCAAAGCCTGACAAAAAGCCTGGACGTCTGGAACTTCCGCCAGACGTTTGTGTAAAAGAATAGACAGAGCAGAAATCTGTCCCTTTAACGAACTAGCAGATAAGCCCTTTTCTAAACCCTCTTGTAGAAAGGACAATATCCTAGGAATCCTAACCTTACTCCATGAGTAACTCTTGGATTCGCACCAATATAAATATTTACGCCATATCTTATGGTAAATTTTTCTGGTAACAGGCTTCCGTGCCTGTATTAAGGTATCAATAACTGACTCCGAGAAGCCACGCTTTGATAGGATCAAGCGTTCAATCTCCATGCAGTCAGCCTCAGAGAATTTAGATTTGGATGGTTGAAAGGACCCTGTATTAGAAGGTCCTGCCTCAGAGGCAGAGACCATGGTGGACAGGACGACATGTCCACTAGGTCTGCATACCAGGTCCTGCGTGGCCACGCAGGCGCTATCAGAATCACCGATGCTCTCTCCTGTTTGATCTTGGCAATCAGTCGAGGCAGCAGTGGAAACGGTGGAAACACATAAGCCAGGTTGAAAACCCAAGGGGCTGCTAGAGCATCTATCAGCGCCGCTCCCAGGTCCCTGGACCTGGATCCGTAACGAGGAAGCTTGGCGTTCTGGCGAGACGCCATGAGATCCAGTTCTGGTTTGCCCCAACGATGAACCAGCTAAACGAACACCTCCGGATGAAGTTCCCACTCCCCCGGATGAAAAGTCTGGCGACTTAGAAAGTCCGCCTCCCAGTTCTCCACGCCTGGGATGTAAATCGCTGACAGGTGGCAAGAGTGAGACTCTGCCCAGCGAATTATCCTTGAGACTTCTAACATCGCTAGGGAACTCCTGGTTCCCCCTTGATGGTTGATGTAAGCCACAGTCGTGATGTTGTCCGACTGAAATCTGATGAACCTCAGTGTTGCTAACTGAGGCCAAGCTAGAAGGGCATTGAATATTGCTCTTAACTCCAGAATGTTTATTGGGAGGAGTTTCTCCTCCTGAGTCCACGAACCCTGAGCCTTCAGGGAGTTCCAGACTGCGCCCCAACCTAGAAGGCGGGCATCTGTTGTTACAATCGTCCAATCTGGCCTGCGAAAGGTCATACCCTTGGACAGATGGACCCGAAAAAAAGCCACAAGAGAAGAGAATCTCTGGTCTCTTGATCCAGATTTAGTAGAGGGGACAAATCTGAGTAATCCCCATTCCACTGACATAGCATGCATAATTGCAGCGGTCTGAGATGCAGGCGCGCAAATGGCACTATGTCCATTGCCGCTACCATTAAGCCGATTACTTCCATGCACTGAGCCACTGACGGGCGTGGAACGGAATGAAGGACACGGCAAGCATTTAGAAGTTTTGATAACCTGGACTCCGTCAGATAAATTTTCATCTCTACAGAATCTATAAGAGTCCCTAGGAAGGAGACTCTTGTGAGTGGTAATAGAGAACTCTTTTCCACGTTCACCTTCCACCCATGCGACCTCAGAAAAGCCAGAACTATCTCTGTATGAGACTTGGCAATTTGAAAACTTGACGCTTGTATCAGAATGTCGTCTAGATACGGAGCCACCGCTATGCCTCACGGTCTTAGAACCGCCAGAAGTGAGCCCAGAACCTTTGTAAAAATTCTCGGGGCCGTAGCTAACCCGAAGTGAAGAGCTACAAACTGGTAATGCCTGTCTAGAAAGGCAAATCTTAGGTACCGATAATGATCTTTGTGAATCGGTATGTGAAGGTAGGCATCCTTTAAGTCCACTGTGGTCATGTACTGACCCTCTTGGATCATGGGAAGGATAGTTCGAATAGTTTCCATTTTGAATGATGGAACTCTTAGGAATTTGTTTAAGATCTTTAGGTCCAAGATTGGTCTGAAGGTTCCCTCTTTCTTGGGAACCACAAACAGATTTGAAAACAGATTTGAGTAAAAACCTTGCCCTTGTTCCGTCCGCGGAACTGGGTGGATCACCCCCATTACTAGGAGGTCTTGTACACAGCGTAGAAATGCCTCTTTCTTTATTTGGTTTGCTGATAACCTTGAAAGATGAAATCTCCCTTGTGGAGGAGAAGCTTTGAAGTCCAGAAGATATCCCTGAGATATGATCTCCAACGCCCAGGGATCCTGGACATCTCTTGCCCACGCCTGGGCGAAGAGAGAAAGTCTGCCCCCCACTAGATCCGTTTCCGGATAGGGGGCCATCCCTTCATGCTGTCTTAGGGGCAGTAGTAGGCTTTCTGGCCTGCTTGCCCTTGTTCCAGGACTGGTTAGTTTTCCAGGCCTGTCTGTAACGAGCAACAGTTCCTTCCTGTTTTGGAGCGGAGGAAGTTGATGCTGCTCCTGCCTTGAAGTTTCGAAAGGCACGAAAATTAGACTGTTTGGCCTTTGATTTGGCCTGTCCTGAGGAAGAGTATGACCTTTACCTACAGTAATGTCAGCGATAATTTCTTTCAAGCCGGGCCCGAATAAGGTTTGCCCCTTGAAAGGAATATTAAGCAATTTAGATTTAGAAGTCACGTCAGCTGACCAGGATTTAAGCCATATCGCTCTGCGCGCCTGGATGGCGAATCCGGAGTTCTTAGCCATTAGTTTAGTTAAATGTACAATGGCATCAGAAACAAATGCATTAGCTAGCTTAAGTGCTTTAAGCTTGTCCATAATTTCATCCAATGGAGCCGTGTGAATGGCCTCTTCCAGAGACTCAAACCAGAATGCCGCAGCAGCAGTGACAGGCGCAATGCATGCAAGGGGCTGCAAGATAAAACCTTGTTGAACAAACATTTTCTTAAAGGTAAACTTCTAATTTTTTTATCCATTGGATCCGAAAAAGCACAACTATCCTCCACCGGGATAGTGGTACGCTTAGCTAAAGTAGAAACTGCTCCCTCCACCTTAGGGACCGTCTGCCATAAGTCCCGTGTAGTGGCGTCTATTGGAAACATTTTCCTAAATATGGGAGGAGGGGAAAAAGGCACACCGGGTCTATCCCACTCCTTGCTAATAATTTCTGTAAGCCTTTTAGGTATAGGAAAAACGTCAGTACACACCGGCACCGCATAGTATCTATCCAGCCTACATAATTTCTCTGGAATTGCAACTGTGTTACAGTCATTCAGAGCCGCTAAAACCTCCCCTAGCAATACACAGAGGTTCTCAAGCTTAAATTTAAAATTAGAGATCTCTGAATCCGGTTTCCCTGGATCAGATCCGTCACCCACAGAATGAAGCTCTCCGTCCTCATGTTCTGCAAACTGTGAC